>NC_133365.1:19584671-19884671 GCF_049309525.1 Garra rufa
TGTAGCAATATACACTACCGTTCAAAGTTTGGGGTCAGTGAATTTTGAAAGAAATTAATACTTTTATTCAGCAAGGAAGTGTTAAATTGATAAAAAGTAATAGTAAAGACATATTGTTTGCAAATATTTATATTTTAAATAAATGCTGTTCTTTTGAACTTTTTATTTATCAAGGAATACTGAAAAAAGTATGACAATGGTAAGTACAGTAATACAAAACAATATTAAGCAGCATAACTGTTTCCAACATTGATCATAAATCACATATTATAATGATTTCTGAAGAATCATGTGACACTGAAGACTGGAGTAATGATGCTGAAAATTCAGCTTTGCATCACAGGAAAAAGTTATATTTTAAAGTATATTAAAATATAAAACTGTTATATTAAATTGCAATAATATTTCATAATATTACTTTTTTCCCTGTATTTTTGATCAAATAAATGGAACATTGATGACCATAAGAGACTTCTTTAACCATTAAAAATCTTACTGATTCCAAACTTTTGAACAGAAGTGTATATATATAATACTAAATATCAATCAACATTTCACAGATTCTTCAACACATCCTACACCGTATGTACGTGCAGATGTGCAGGTATGCTTGTAAAAGTGCCTCTTTAAGCATCCTCACCTTTGTCACTGCAGGATATCCAACAGCCACCTCCGCTGGACAGTGTATCTTCTCCTCATTGGACACCTCCACCGCAGTGGCCCATTGATCCAGGAAGCCGCTCGGGGTATAGAGACCACAGTCCCTTACGCTCGCCTCCCGCTCAAAGTCTTCACACACACCATCACCGTCGTAGAAGTAACACAAGCTGGGCTCATCTTCAGAAGAGAGAGATAGAGATGAAGCAGTATGAGAGCAATACTAAAGCTCTGCATTAAAGTCCTATCTCAAATGCTGAGATCAGCAGACTGTTTGAGCTGCTAGCAGTTATTCATGTCCTTAACTTTATCCCAGCGGTTCTCAGACAGTTTCAGGAAGCAGATGACTTCAATAGTAAAACATAAATGGCAAACCACCTAAAACCCTTTACCCATTTACAGTATATATATATATATATATATATATATTTCTATCATGACAACTCTCTGAAGATTTAGCATGGTAATGGATATGAAAATGTTAATGTATTTGGTCTTGGCAGGATAGATCTGCTATGCTGCTGAATCGCTGCAGCTGTTGGTTATTGCTGTTGTTGTAGATTATTGTTGCTGCTGCTGCAATGTACAGCAGGTACAGGACATTGCTACTACCAATACATATGCCGATACAGTACTGTGAGTATATAAGACATGCTGCTGCACAAGTAGCATATATAATAACCAATAGCAGATCTAAACAGGTGGAGCTGGGGAGGTGGAGGGTTTTAGAGGAACTCTAAAAAATGCATTTAATGCTAACCAGTCATTTAAATGTAAAGCACACAGTTCATTGGCTGTGCATGCAACATGAAACAATCACAACCGAGTCTCAATAAAATACGTACCTCTTTTTTTTACAGCACCGTTTTATGTACCTTTGTTAATCAGCCAAATAAAACACATTTATACAGTCTGAATAATAATAAAATAAATAAGATTTCTGTGGTAAGAAATAACTTATTGGCATTTTAACAGTTTAAAATTATAACAACAGCCGATTCAATTCGAGGACTTGATTTAAAAAAATCCTCAATTGCATTTTGCCCGTGTCGAGTAATGATTGATGATTTCCATGGGCGAGAATCCACACAAACTGTTATCATTTACATGTGTGGAGCATCTCAAACTCCATCTCTGCATATTGTTGTGAGTTTGGGTTATTTATAATGTTCATCTGGGAATGCAATGTGCACAATTTCATAAGATTTGTAAGGTAAATCATTTATAAACCTATGCAAACACAGGATAATACATCAATATCTTTCTCAATATGCTAACTGTTCATCGTGGTTTTAAGTAATTACAAGATGTGAAGCTATGCGACATGATTTCATGAAGGGTACAAGCGGTGTATCCAAAATAAGATGAGCAGAGGGCAAACCTGAATCAACAAAGAGGTAAAGTGCCTTTTATGAGCTCCTTGTGAGTTTGCAGGTGATGAAAATAAAATCATATACACACAACAATAAACACACTTCATCCAGCAGACGTATTATAGATAGTATTTGACAAAGCGCAGCTAAGACCCTAAGTCTATGCAGTTTTAAAATTCTCACTGTACGTTACAAAAAAAGAAAAAAATGACACATAATCAACAGAAATAAGATCAAAATAATATAAACAAAACAAAAAGATATTTAAAAAAATTGAAATAATGAACAAAACATTTTGATGATGATAATAATACTAATACGGTCATCCTTCAAGTGGTGTCAATATAACAGGAGTAAAGCATTTATGTCAGCTTATATGTAATTTAGCTGAGTACAGGACATTCTGTTTAGTTTGTCATAAAGGTTGTTTAGAGCACTCATTGTTTTACTTGGCATTACTTCACAGTGTTAATACAGGGCCTATTTTTTTTATTAACTAGACAAGGACAGTCATAAATCATCATTCATGATGACAGATTGATTATCTTTTATGACTGTACTTCATGTATCAGCAGCCCAGATGCACTTCTAGCAAATTGATCACCTCAATTAAAATCCCACTACCATTATCAGGTGAAGGACTTCAAGCTTCTTTTTAATAAGAGGTCTAGCCTTTTAAAATGTTGATTTGTGTTGTTTGTTCTTTGTTTTGTGCCCTGATGTGTCCCATTCCTGTCTTTGGCCAGGCCCTGAGGTGTCAGCAAAATTTGAATGCGTATAGCTGACACCAAGGGAACACGCTTTGAATTGCACCGTTCTGTCACCTGTTCAGTCCAGCCATCCTGGTAATCAACAGCTACGAGGTGTCAATCATGGCAAACAGCGGTCAGGAAACAAGTTTGCAAGATGTGCACTTATCAAATCAAACACTATTTCCCTGGCAAGCTACAAAACAATATTAACAAGGACAGACTATGTAAAGTTAGAGGCATCCTCAGGCGCACAGCAGCCGCAGTTCATCATTCAGAGGAAGCTACTATGTGTAAAGGGCAGCAGGATCCACACTGCACCTTGTCACATCACTTCCTGTGCTAAAAAAGCACGGAAGTGTTTTATTAATACTGTGTTACCACATTTGGTTCGCGTGACACGTTCAAAACAGAGCTCTGGAAAATATCAAGAACCGCAGGGTTGACGTAACCATAGATCTTTGCCCTTTTGCTTGATCAGAGGTTTGTCTTGGAGTTCGTTCAACATAAATGCAAGCTGCTCAAAAAACACCAAGCCGAGATAAGACATTTTATTTCTGTCAAGCATTCTGCTGTTTTGGACAAAGCAACCGACCAAAAATTGAGACGTTTGTTTAAAGTAACACGGAAAGCTCCAACTTTCCACACGAAGATGTACAAAACTGATGCAGCAAAGCAAGTGGAATGTGCTCAGTGTCAGTGACTATTATTATTAAATGAATAGTTCTGCAAAGAAAATAAATATTCTGTCATTTACTCACCCTCATGTCATTCCTGACCTAACTTGATTTTTTTTTCACGCAAAAGCAAAGAATGAATTTTTGATCACTGCACTGGTTGCTCTTTTTCATGTAATTGACCCTTCGCAAAAAACTGCCCTCTTTAGTTACAGTGAGGGAAAGAATTATTTGATCCCCTGCTGATTTTGTACGTTTTCCCACTGACAAAGAAATGATCAGTCTATAATTTTAATGGTTGAATCATTTGAACAGTGAGGGATTTTGTCCCACTCCTCTTTGCAGATCCTCTCCAAGTCATTAAGTTTTCGAGGCTGATGTTTGGCAACTTAAACCTTCAGCTCCCTCCACAGATTTTCTATGAGATTAAGGTCTGGAGACAGGCTAGGCCACTCCAGGACCTTAATGTGCTTCTTCTTGAGCCACTCCTTTGTTGCCTTGGTCGTGTGTTTTGGGTCATTGTCATGCTGGAATACCCATCCACGACCCATTTTCAATGCCCTGGCTGAGGGAAGGAGGATCTCAACCAACAACTGACGGTACATGGCCCTGTCCATCGTCCCTTTGATGAAAGCAGAAAAACACCCCAAAGCATAATGTTTCCATCTTCATGTTTGACGATGGGGATGGTGTTCTTGAACTCATAGGCAGCATTCCTCCTCCTCCAAACACAGCGAGTTGAGTTGATGCTAAAGAACTCGATTTTGGTCTCATCTGACCACAACACTTTTACCCAGTTCTCCTCTGAATCCTTCAGATGTTCATTGGCAAACTTCAGACTGGCCTGTACATGTGCTTTGTTGAGCTGGGGGTTCCTTGTGGGCGCTGCAGGATATCAGTCCTTTGGCGTAGTGCGTTACCAATTGTTTTCTCGGTGACTATGGTCCCAGCTGCCTTGAGATCATTGACAAGATCCTCCCGTGTAGTTTTGGGCTGATTCCTCACCGTTCTCATGATCATTGAAACTCCTTGAGGTGAGATCTTGCATGGAGGTCAGACTGAGGTGGAGGTCTACAATCTTGTCCCTGACATCCTTGGACCCCCTTTTGGATATTGGCTATGGTGGAGAGTTTGGAATCTGATTGATTGCTTATGTGGACAGGTGTCTTTTATACAGGTAACAAGCTAAGATTAGGCGCACTAAGCACTCGTTACCTGTATAAAAGACACCTAGGAGCTGGAGACTGATAGGGGATCAAATACTCATTTCACTCATTAAAATGCAAATTAATTTATAACTTTTTTGAAATGCAATTTTCTGTATTTTTTAGTTTTTATTCTGTCTCCCACTGTTAAAATAAACCTACCATTAAAATGATAGACTGTTCTGGCAAACACACAAAATCAGCAGGGAATCATTTTTTTTTCTCACTGTATGGTTGCTATGTCTGACAAACAATGCTGCTCTCACACTACACATCATTTTCTCATGCAGTGTAAAATACATTGTGGAGCAAAGAGGAAACTAACAACGCGCTTACAGACAAGACAGAGCCAGGTTCCTTCTGGTATGAAACAAGGTCTCAACTTTAAAATGTAATTTTTTAAGAAATAAATAAATACCATTTTGTGGCTCTTTAATGTGTTGTGACAGATCGCTGTATTGCCTTATTAGATCAATCAACACATGTTCTTTCTTTACTTCTTTACTACCTTGTCTGATTTGTTTGTCAGATGGTAAATGGCAGATTCTGTTATGATTGGTCAAAAGGCCTGTCAATCAAGCGGTGTGTCAAATACAATGCCTACTTGTATAATATTGCCTAACTTCACTCAAAGATAAAGGCCCTTTTTCTCGGCATTGACGGTTCCATGAAATTTATTTAACATTCATGGAAACATTCCATTGCATTAAAGGTTGTTTGCAGTGGAAAAAGTTTTTTTTTAGATTATTAAAATGTTCACAATAAGAAAAAAATGGTTTTCAGAAATATTCACTAAAAGGTTCTTTTAGAAACCCCAAATGATTATTCTGTGACACTGCTGTAAAAAAACCCTTTTGAATGTTTTATTTTTAAGAGTGTATATCATATGGATTAAATACAAGACAAAAACTCTGTACATCTACATCACTTAAAGAAAGCGTGCCTTGTAATTACAAAGATTTCTCTGAGACGTTTATGTTGATTTTTCTCTTTTTATCCATGACTTTTGATGTAAATTCCAAATGTTAATTTTTGGGTGAACTGTTCCTTTAAGGCAGTGAAGGCTGAACTCATTGAACCTACTCCAAAAAAAGCGGAACTGCCAATTAAGCACTGTCGGGTACTAGTGCAACCTCAGACTTCCAGAGGTGTCCTAGAGGTCAGACAAGACTTCAGCTAGATGAATGTTGGCTACATT
The DNA here is from genome assembly GCF_049309525.1 of Garra rufa. Classification (NCBI taxonomy): domain Eukaryota; kingdom Metazoa; phylum Chordata; class Actinopteri; order Cypriniformes; family Cyprinidae; genus Garra; species Garra rufa. The sequence continues at coordinate 19,590,531 of NC_133365.1, forward strand.
CAACAGCGAACTTCAAAAGCCCTTCTTATCTGTTCTTCTTTGCTGCCTCCTTTTCTTCTCTCTGTCTTTTTTTACTCCACTCCAGCTTTCCGTCCACACGTTTAGAAGAAAAGGGGATTGTTGTATTACTGCTAACAGGAAGAAGTGCCACAAAGGTTCGCTAGTGCTCGTTAGGCAGATCTTAGAGCTCTACAGCAAAGAGTAAAGTCTTTTGTGAGGGGACTTAAATGTCCGTAAGGGGGTCCAATTATGTGGCCAATTGTTTTGACAGAACTGATTAGCTCACAACTTAAAGCACTCCATTAACATCACAACCAGCTAACAAGTTTTGTGCTATAAAGGGACAGTACAACAGAACTTTCTTGGTCTTTCACACATTGTCAGTCTAGGACACTGTGTGACACTGATGACAGGCTGAAGCCATGAGATTGATGGCTGGGCAACCGGGCAGAACTGACATCAATAGGGTGCTGAGAAGTAATGAGCAATACAGCTAAATGCTGCTGGAGCAAAACATCAATCAAACTCATGCTACACTTTATGTACCTTTAGTTCATTGTACTTTCCTGTCGAAATAGCGCTAAAAATAAGCATTTAAAACCCGAAATTAAAACTCTGTCATTATTATTCACCCCCACGTCATGTACACACACATGTATGGGTTAGAATAAATAGAGGGTAAATAATGACTTAATTTATATTTGAACTACTTTTCTACATATAGATGATGGTCACCTACCAACACAGTTGAACAACGGCTCTTTCTTGCACTGGTTTGAGCAGCCATCTCCATTAGCGAAGTTCATGTCATCACATTGCTCTCCAAGATATCTGAAAGGCATACACACAAAAAAGATTAATCACACAAATAACCTTATTGCCACAAAGCTGCTTTTAAATAAAAAAAAATGGACCTTTTGTCAGTTATGGTTCAAAACAGTTGATGCCAAAGCAAGAAATAATAATAATAAAATAAGGATTAGAAGAAAAACCTGCTAATGGAACAAAACAAAATCAAATTTCATTCAAGATACAGCCTCTGTAAATGATTTGTTTACCACATGGATACATTTTTCATTTTCATTACAACTACAGTGAATGCATTGAGGGTTTAGAGAGTGAACTCACTTTTGGATGAGTCCGTCTCCACAGTAGGGTGAGCCCAGCTGGTGAGAGAGAGGAGGAGATGGTTCACTCTCTGCTCTTCTAGACACTGTCAGCACATGGTAGGTGTATGTCTCATCAGGCTTTAAGTCCCTGGAACACATAAACAAGGGCTATTAGTATGTATTTAACCTTTTATGCAGGATGTAAATTATGGGGTTGTTTACAGAAACCCAACCCCCCAATGCTTGCACTCCAAAAACTGTGGACAAATAAAAGGTTGTGGGGCCTTACCATCCAAAATTTTGAGGTCAGTAAGAAATGAACACATTTATTCAGAAGGCCGTTTCTGCCACTGAATAACTGAACTTTTTTTAATAACTCAGAATTCTTTTCTCAGACTTTTTTTCTCAGAATTGTGAGATATAAACTTGCAATTCTGACTTTTTTTTTCTTCAGAATTGTATAATATAAACACAATTGTGATTAATGAAGTCAGATTTGTGAAATATAACCTCACATTTCTGACTTTTTTTTTCAGAATTGCATTATAAACTCGCTATTGCGAGTTAAAAAGTCAGAATTAAACAAATACATTTTTTTTCCAGAATTGTGCAATATAAGTTGCAGTTGTGAGTTTATAAAGTCCAATTTTTTGAGGGAAAAAAGTCTGACGTTCTCAGAATTGCAAATTATACTGTATCTCACAACTCAATTGCGAGGAAAAAACTTGCAATTCTAAGAAAAAGTCACAATTGCGGGATCTAAACTTGCAATTTTGAGAAAAAAAGTCACAATTGTGAGATAAAAACCCACAATTCTGAGAAAAAAAAGTCACAATTGCAAGATATAAACTCGCAATTTTGAGAAAAAAGGTAAAAAATGTGACATATGAATTCGCAATGCTGTGAAGTCACAATTGCGAGAAATAAACCCGGAGTTCTGAGAACAAGTGTCAATTGCAAGACATAAACTTGTAATTCTGAGAAAAAAATTGAGATATAAACTCCAAATTCTGAGAAAAAGTCACAATAGCGAGATATAAACTCACAGTTCTGAGAAAAAAGTCAATTGCGAGATATAAACTCACAATTCTGAGAAAAATGTCAATTGCAAGACATAAACTTGCAATTCTGAGAAAAAAGTCACAACTATGAGACATAAACTTGCAATTCTGAGAAAAAAAAGTCACAATTATGAGATATAAACTCACAATTCTGAGAAAAAGTCACAACTGCGAGATACAAACTCGGAATTCTAAAAGAAAAGGTCAGAATTGTGAGTTTATATCTTACTATTCTAACTTTATTTCTCAGAATTTTGAGTTTATTTTTCAGATTTGCATGCTTATATCTTGCAATTATGACTTCATAACACAATTGTGAGTTTATATCATGCAATTCTTTTGAAAAGATTTAATTTGTCTCGAAATTCTGAGAAAAAAGTCAGAATTGCAAGTTTGTATCACTATCATCAATTCTGAGAAAATGAGATGTAAACTTGTAATTTTGAGAAAAGAAGTCAGAACTGTGAGATAAAAACTTTTTTTTATTAATTTTTTTCAGTGACAGAAACGGGCTTCTATAAAATAAAATAAAAAAGAACAAAAAATAAAAATAAAAGAGAAACAGCACAACTGTGTTTAACTTTCATGATTAAAAAAAAGTTCTAAATGTTTCTTTTAATAAAATGCAGCCTTAGTGAGCATAAGAGATTTAAAAAAAAAAAAACATTTTTAAAGGTTTTTTAAATGTCTTATCATAAAAATAAGATAAAATTTGATTAAAAGTTTGCCAAACAGACACTGGTGAACAGATATATTGCACACATGCTTTCCATTAGTACTTCAAGAAAACATGACAAGAACTGTCATCACTTATCGGTTCACTATATATTAGCTCTTAAGTCCTGCACCTGTTCCTGACTTAAGTTGAACATGCACACTTTTTCTATAACATCTCTATAACACAAAAAGCTTTAGTACAAAGAAAGACTTTATACCTTTAAGAGCAATCTGCTTACCTCTACCTACGTTAACTCTCTTCAAATATTTACAACTGAGAGATGGAAAATTACTCTGGAATGAGTGTTTATGAGACAGTTGTAGTGTTTGCTATTATATACGGTGATAAGCACTCGGCGCATTTAATTTAAGGGATTTCGTGTGAAACAAACTGTCCCCTTTCATCTTCAAGCACCAACAATTAGATGCTAAGAAAGGATGGCTATTGTAATGTGACTCTACTTAGAGTACAAAGCGTGCTGTACGCTCTCTGTGCTCTCGGCACTCGTCATGACTGTAATACAACCCTTCAGGTACATGAAGCGCAAGACTCAGCGCAAAGAAAAGCTCTAGTCATCATCTGTGCTTGGATCAGGCCTCAGCGTAGGATCCAGCAAGCGGACCACCCAAATAACCCAAGACCCCCTCGTCCCATAAAATGCATTTCCTCTCTCGTTCTATTTATCTTCACCTCACAATGAAATGCCAAGAATAGAGCGACGGAGAATAGTTGTGGAGGGAGCGCAGGATCAATTGGGGAGGCAGAGGGGGAGGTACTGCGCTTTTCTCTCGGACAATACGCCCATCTGTCTGCGTTACCAGTCTGTAACTCTCCTTCTTTCTTTCTTTCTTTAAAAAAAATTAAATTAAATATCTTCCTGTTATCGAACTAGCCGCTTATGGGGCTCGGGTTAACGAAAACATTTTAATCGCGACTCAAATCAACCCTTAAACCTCTGTCTGCACATATGCTTCTCAGATCCTTTACACCGCTTTAACTTTCCGCCTGCAGGAACACAAACTTGGAGGGATCGCGCAGTGTGCGGAAAGCCTCACAGCTGGTTCAGGTATACTCGACTCAATCAGCTCCACCATGAGGCTCTAAAACCCCACGAGCTCCTCCAGCTGCAGACTTCCCAAACAGTCAAATATGGGTCAGAGAGCCTCAGTGGTGTGAGAACCGCCGAGTGCCAGAGGACACTTTGCTAGAACTGCACGCGGAGTCTGAGCCAACCCCCAAAGGCAGGAGCTGGAAGATCTTGGCCCGCAATGTGGTCTTGTGGCTGTGTTTTTCTAAGACATGTTTGTTGTGGAGAGGCAGAGCAAAGCTAAAAAAGTACTGCTGCTATCCTTAACAGCCACAGTGACTCCTGAGGTAGACCGTTGGCTTGGTTTCCACAACGAGGAAAGGATATTTTGCTTGTTGAATCGAGTAAGTATCAATTTAGCCATCAATGTCTTGTGGCTGCATTACGAATTTGCGGCCAGGCTGTTTGTTTGTGAAATCATAATCATTTATTTGAGCAACTGGAGCTTTTGCGCATTACTAAAAACGCTCAGAGAAGATCATTCTTAAAAATAAACCTGCAGATATAAAACTTTTTATAGATCCGCCAGCAGTACAAGACGACGAGGTTCAAATGAAATTTCACTGGAGCTCAAACGCTGCAATCTGTCACAGAACCTTCCTGGCTTGGTGTTTTCGGACGATAACAACATTTTTCAAGCCTCTGTGATGGAATTTGTGCTAGCTCATGACATCATCGCTATTCCCGTGCGGGATACCCCGCAGCAGTGTGGGAAAACAGTGCAGCTCCGAGCCCTTCACTCTTAAGTCAACAGGGTGGGAGCGTGCAACACTGACAATGTTCAGGAAGCACAGGGTAGTTAAACAAGACGGTAACCAGACACTAAATCACTGGGTATAAATATGACCAGTTTCACTTCCTGAAATCATAATGGGTTGGTTTCTATCAACACTCGTAGCTTTTCATCTGTCCGGAGTTTCTTTTCATTGCCAAATTACCATATAGGTTAATGACATCTAAGGGGCCGTTCACACAGAATGTGTTCTTGCATTTAAAAAAGACAAGATGAAAGATCTCGAGACTTCTTTTAACATAAGTGCTGTGTTTTTTTTTTTTTTTTCATGTTTAAACATAACCATCTAACATGTTTACATGCAAAACATTGGAAAAGCAGTGAATGGTAATGCAAAAACGTGTTCTGTGTAAATGGCCCCCCAAAAGTGTCCGCGAATAAAGGGAAAATCTCTTGAAAAAATAACGTTTGAAACAATGCATCAGTTTCTAGAAATTTTTACCTTTAACCTAAAAAATGTGGTGTAATGTATTAAAAATTACTTATTATTTAATTATAAAAATAACATTTTATAAATATTAAAAACTTATACAATCTTAATTTTTTTAAAAGTAGTTTCTTATTTTTTTTTTTTGCAAAAATTAATTATTCATTAACAAATGTGACCTTGGACCTCAAAACCAGTCATAAGGGTCAATTTATCAGAATTGAAATGTACACATCATCTAAAATATATTTAAATATGCTTTCCATTGATGTATGGTTTGTAAAAGTAGGACAATATTTGGCCGAGATGCAACTATTTGAAAATCTAAAAAAATAAAATAATAATAATAATAATATTGAGAAAATCGCCTTTAAAGTTCTTAGCAATGCATATTACTAATCAAAATATTAAGTTTTAATATATTTATGGTAGGAAATTTACAAAATATCTTCATTGGAACATGATTTTAATATCCTAAGGATTTTTGGCATAAAAAAATCGATTATTTTGACCCATACAATGTATTTTTGGCTATTGCTACAAATATACCTGTTCTACTTAAGACTGGTTTTGTACTCCAGGATCACAAATATCAAATTGTGGGGGAAGTCGCACCACATTACATATTACGACTTAATTTTTAGCAGACAAAAAATTAAAAAAAAAAAAAATTTTCATCCAAAAACTTAAAACATTATAGAAGAGTATGTGTACATTTTTAAAGTTCTTTTTATATGCTTATTTAAAGTGTGAATTACTTTAACGCAGATGAATAAAAGAAACGCTTGGCATTTACGCAACCTTGTCTCATGACGAAAACGTACCTGTGGGAAAATGCAAAATAAAAGAAGTCTTTGTTTTGTTCCCTGGAACAGATGAACGTACATATGGTACGTTTTATGTAACGTTGGTTTTGTATGTGTCACTGCAGTTCTGACTTGAAATGTCAGTTGAGTTGGCTCTATAACTTAATGCTCCATGACGTTTTAAAATAATGTACCATCTGCACTACACCTAAACTCATCCGATAGTATGAACAAAAGCGAATGTGACATAAAAACACAATCGCAAGCATGCCGTTTTAGCTTGTTTTCCGATCTCTCATCTTTCAGCTCTTTAATCGTGAGTCATGTTTTTCACAGGATTCGTATCCAAGGATTCTGCATCCTAAGTCAAATTCCATGCTGGCTGAGATGCCGAGCAAGCTTGTTACGTCTGGAAAGCGGAACATATGGAGCTGTCATCATAACTGTGTATGAAAACGATTACAAGTGCTTGCTATTTCGCGTCTTGTGAAAACGTTCCCACAGGTACCTTTTCGTTATGAGATCAGGTAGCATTTACCACATGTGGAATGAATTTTTTTTTTGTGTGCAATGTGGTCTGCACTTCATTGCAGCTGGACTTTGAAACAAACTTGCAGAAGAGTGAGATATACAAGGCCGTCTTTTCTGGTGCTTGTAATTGAGCTCTATAGAGGAGCACACTCATCCTCCTTAGTCTTTCTGAAGGTACTCCTCTCTTTCAGCCCAGATGCTGGAAAAATCACATTATAGTATTTGCTGTATACCTTCAAAAGAAATCAAAGAGATGCATGTCATAATGCTAAGCCCTCTGTGCAGCTGCTCGCTGCTTGAAGTGTTTAGGAGGAGAATGATGATCTAAAAACTTAATTACTTCAAAGGACTGGAAATAATTTGTCATTTAAAATCAAAATCAGATTTCATATGGCTAAATAAAACAACAACACAACCTCAATCATATAATTTACCAAACCACAGATGTTTGGTCAGACCGCAACTCAACCCAAGAGATCCATCAAGTGCTGCTTACTATATGCTCTATGAATGAAAGAGAAACGCTGCTGGAATCCATGACAGCTCTGGGGAAAAGTCGGACAAAATTCTTGCAATGTTGACCTTCAAGTAGGTAAAACTTAATCTCTTCAGATTACTACAGGAAAACAAAAAGACTGCATAAACACAGATGTCTTACCCAGAATGTCTTGCTCATGAATAGATACTAGAGACACTATTCTGAAGTCATGAATCAGGCATGTATTTCACAGCTTTAAAGCAATTATCCATTAAAATTTTTTTATATACACACACATACATTTTTCTATGGAAGTCTGTTTCTGCCAATGGAGGTAATTGACTTTTTATTTCACAATTTTGACTTTTTTCTTGCAATTGCGAGTTGACGTCTTGCAATTCTGACTTTTTGTCTTAGAATTATGATATAAACTCGCAATTCTAAGAAATGAAGTCAGAATTGCATGATATAAACGCAATTGCGAATTATAAAGCCAGAAACAAAGTTGCAATTCTGAGAAATGAACTCGCAATTCTCAGAAATAAAGTCGTAATTCTGAGAAATGAACTCGCAATTCTAAGAAATAAAGTCGCAGTTCTGAGAAATGAACTAAATTCTGAGAAATAAAGTTGCAATTCTGAGAACGTCAAAATTATGAGAAACAAAATCACAATTCAGAGAAATAAAAGTCGCAATTCTGAGAAATGAACTCACAGTTCAGAGAAATAAAGTCACAATTCTGAAAAATGAACTCACAAATCTAAGAAATAAAGTCGCAATTCTGAGAATTGAACTCGCAATTATGATAAAGTTGCAATTCTGAGAAATAGTCAAAATAATGATAAAGTTGGAATTTTCGAGAAATAGTCACAATTCTAAGAAATTAACCTCAATTCTAAGAAATAAAGTCACAATTCTAAGAAATAAAGTCACAATTCTAAAAAGTAATCTTGCAAATCTGAGAAATAGTCACAATTCAGAGAAATATAATTGCAATTCTGAGAAATAAACTCAATTCTGAGAAATAATGTTGTAATTCTGAGAAATAAATGTGCAATTCTCAGAAATAAAGTCACAATTCTGACAAATAGTTGTAATTCTGAGAAATTAAATTCAGAGCAATTCTGGTAAATAAACTCACAATTCTCGAAAACAAAGTTGTAATTCTAAGAAATAGCCGTAATTCTGAGAAATAAAGTGAACATGGACTGTATAGCTCACAATTGCAAGATATAAACTTGCAATATAAAAGTTATCATCTCGCAATTCTGACTTTATTTCTCAAAATTTTGAGTTTATCATGCAATTCCGAGAAAAAAATTCAGCATTGTGAGATAAAAAGTCACAATAACCTTTTTAGATTTTTTATTCAGTGGCGGAAACTGGCTTGCACATTTTCCTCACGCGTTTGAAAAATTCCACAAAAATTCTGTGTAAAGAGTGTTCAAAAACCTTTCATTTCACATTTTACAATCAAAAATGTAGGTCAGTAATAAGTTACAAAAATGACATTTTTTGTGTGAACTATACCTATAAATGCACAAAACAAAGCTAGATTTGCATACACTATATTGCCAAAAGCATTGAAAATCCCCTTCCAACGAACAGGTTTGACTAATTTAATATTTTCCATGAGTACAAATCTTAATGTTTAAGCATCTAGGGGATTGTGTTCTTCTAATTTGACAGCAACAGCTTTGACAGGACCCGTTTCTATGCTAACATGACAGTGCCTCTGTGTATAAGGCAAGTTTCAAAAAGAAATGATTGATTCAGTCAGTGTGGAAGAAATTGACTGGTCTGCAGAAAGTCATAATCTCAGCTGAACACCTCTGGTGTGACTTTAAATGCAGACCTTGAGCCAAAAACTCATCACCAAACACCAATGACAAAAGTATTGGAACACCCCTTCGTTAGAACAGAAAAAGGCACTTCCAAAACTGTGACAACAAAGAGGGAAACAGTTCATGTATTTATAAATTGTATTTCCATCTCTGTTGCAACCGTTTTGGACTGTACCCATAGTTACAAGTCATTAGTATTTGCTGATGAGTTTTTGGCTCAAAGTCTGCATTTAAAGTCACTCCAGAGATGTTCAGCTGGGATTAGGACTTTGCTTTCTGCAGAGCAGTCAAGTTCTTCCACACTGACTGAATCAATCATTTCTTTTTGAACCTTGCCTTATACACAGAAGCATTGTCATGTTATTAGAATAGAAAAGGGTCCTGTCAACGCTGTTGCTACAAAATTAGAAGAACACAATCCCCTACAATATCATTATATGCTTAAACATTACCCATGGAAATTTTACAGTAGTCAAACCTGTTCATTAGAACGGGGTGTCCCAATACTTTTGGCAATATAGTGCATCTTGTGCATGCTTACAACATGCAGCACTGATTCGTGGGTCATGTGCATTTTTTTTTACAGTGCTTTGTCTTGTTGGCCTGTGACATAATCATATTGATAGATCTGACAATGAAAACACGGGTGTGTGAAGCAGTATGGAGGTTCTCGGAGGCCATGCTGTTTAATCACTTTCCATACTGTAGCGCCAGTGATCTATAGCGGCTGTTCTTTGGCTGAGATCGGATATTACAGCACATTCCCCAGCTACACTGAAGAGCTCTCATTAGGAAGCCTGCCTCTTTTAGCCAGACACCACTTTGATTGGGGCTGCTTTCACTGGTCACAATGAGTGATTGCCTGCCTCTATTGGAGCCGAACTAGGCTTGCACCTGGAGGATGAAATGGCCATGTAATTTTGAGCCACTCTGGAGCTGACAAAACATTTTATGGCCCTTGTTTTCCTGGTTGATATGAAAACGATCTCTAGTTAATTGTCACACAGCGATGAAGGATCAGGACTGTGTGGACTCAGCAAATGCCACCCACATTGAGGACTGAAGGGAGAAGAAGTGAGAAAAACAGATAGTGGACGATAACAATAACAATGGGACAAAATAACTGACAAGAATCATGCCTGTAGTAATACTCTTCATTTCAGGTAGCAAACCATCACTCCTGTTAATTTAGTAACATTTCTTATGAGTCTTTAGGAAACAACTCTATATCAGTGTTGTTTTCGTCAACGATGACGATGACGAAATCATTTCGTTGACGCCACTTTTTTTCATGACGATAACGAGACGATGACGAGATAAAAATGGCTCGTTGATGACTAAAACATGACGAGACGTGTGTGAGTTTTCGTTGACAAGACGAGAATAGACGAAAATGTTAGTGGGTGGTCCGTCAGACGTTTAAAATGCATGACATTTCCGCTTATTGTGCATGCCAATTAAAACTTAAAAAGTATCTGACGCTATGGCAAGCCGTTTTAGCATTAAATACTCTTTGCTATACTAGTATGGCAAGCCGTTTTAGCATTCCATCCTTGTTTGTCTTTTATGTTCTAAAACATTCCTTCATTATTGTAATTATTGGTGAAAATAGTCGATCCGGAAGCTCACATTGTGTTGAACTATAGATCTGCTATTTTCAGAACAGCAAAATATTTACTGACCTACATTAATTTGTTAAAAGACTACTTTTTTCACTTTTTTTGACTAAAACTAGACTAAAACCTTTTTGACTTTTCGTCGACTAAAACTAGACTAAAACCTTTTTGACTTTTCGTCGGCTAAAATTGGACTAAAACTATCACATATAGAAGTGACTAAAATTTGACTAAAACTAAGAAGCATTTTAGTCCAAAAGACTAAGACTAAGACTAAATCTAAGATGGTTGTCAAAAACAACACTGCTCTATATCTATGACGCAATTACAGAACTTTACAATAAAGTGTTATTAGTCAACATGAAATGAATTAAATAACATGAACAAACAGTGAATACATTTATTACAGTATATATTAATCTTTGTTAACGTTAGGTAATAAAAATACAGTTATTCAATGTTAGTTCATGTTAGTTCACAGTGCATTAACTAATGTTAACAAACAACTTTTTTTAATAATGCAAAATGCTAAAATTAATATAAACTAAAATTAATTAATGCTACTGAAGTATTGTTCATTCTTTGTTCGTGTTAACTAATGAAACCTTAACGTAAAGTGTTACCATATTTTTATACAAGACCTTTTACTCGCCCTGTCATCATTTTCACTTTCTCCACAACAAAAAGGAATGATTTATTTTTATAATGCACTATATTAATAGACTATTACTACAGACATTTACATTTATAATGTTCTAAAAGATTTATATTTTTAAAGTCAAGTTTCAAATATCGTGTTATTATGATATTAGCATATTACAGTGATTTCTGAAAGATCGAGTGAAACTAAATTTTGATATTATAAAATATTAAAGTCTAATATATTTCAATTATTTAATAGTAAAAATGTTAATAATGTTTCACAATATTACTGTTTTACTGTATCAAATAAGTGGAGCTTTGGTGACAAAAACAAAGAAAACAAAATATATCTATTTAACATTTATTTTATTTATAAATATTACATTTATATTGTAGTTTATCATTTTTCTATATATTTTAATTGTATTCAAGAATGAAATATATAATATATAAATATATACCAATGATTCTCTCTCTCTCTCTCTCTCTATATATATATATATATATATATACACACACACACATACACACACACACACACATATATATATATATATATATATATATATATATATATATATATATATATATATATATATATGTAGTATTTTTTAAATATACTAAAGTATATAAAATAATAGATTAAAATGCTATAATAAAACTCCATGAAAGCAATAAAATCGCACATATTTTTTTATGTCATTGTATAAAAAAAAACTAAACAAAACAACACCACTTTGGTGACAAGTTAAGGTCTTTGCACACTGAGTCTGAAAATTTTGTATGCGAAAAACAGAAAATTGAACCCGATCCAATTTTTTTAAATGATGGACGAAAGTTTTAGAGACAGTGTGTGTACAGGTCCTGAGCCACCGTGATGTCCTGTGTGTGACACATTTTGACAAATATGAATAAATGCATACAAAAATTTATTTGACTTCAAACATGTATAAGATCTGTTTCTTTGAATCAGACTGAGCCCAGGCCTTATTCTTGTTTATACTGAATCCAACTACTGCAGTAAACTAAATGAACAGTACTTGAGTCTAGAAGTTACTGTAAAATTCCCATAAGGAGCCTAACTCTAGGAATTGCTTGTGCTGATACTGAATAATGAATTTCCTGGATTTAGCTTTTAGCTGAAGTGGAAGTCTTTCTGAAATATCCTATATTACTCCTCACAACAGCATTCTCAACAGCACTTTCGCTGTGCGTTTAAGAATTTCAGACGAGGGGTGTTTTTTTTTCCGCCGATCCCAGAGCGGTACAAGCCTGCTGATACACTGATACATTTTCTCACCATCTGGTGAATACAGCTGTGCGGAATTAATATATAAAACAAACCTTTTCAATTAAAAACCACATTATCTGAGCAGATTAAGCTGTTGGCTGCTGATTCTGGATACCTCGCTAACACAACTTGGACTGTGCTACTACAAACTAAACACAGCTTTAATATATGTTTGGATATGTCAGTATAAATACCACTTTAATTCTGTGAAGATTTGCTGAGACTCTTTTCAATTCTAAATATTATATATATAATAATATCTCGATATTTATTTGTTAAGATGAAAAGATCTGCACGTCTTTTCCTAACGTACTGCTGCTGCAGCCGTCACTGTATTTACTGTAGTTTCACTTGTCAGCCAACTTTTTGGAAACAAGAAAAGACAACCAAAACAGCCCTGTGTGAGGACAGTGAAGTTCAGCGGGTTCACGTTGGGTCTTGTTTATATGCTTTTTGTAAAAGCTAATGTACATTATTGGCAGCCTGCCAACTGAGGTGTGGTCTTGTTCTGTTGGAGGGCTTAGCATTCAGAAGCTCTGAAAAAAAAAAAGCCCAACACAAATGACGCACAAAAAGGAGGAGACACAATGCCTGCCTACTAAATGACTAAAGTCTTCATTAATGTCCTGTTAATAACAGGGATATTTAAGAAATAATAAATGCTCAATAGGCCTTTTTTCCACTTTTAAGAAGTAATCTGAAATTGGATACTACTTCTCCAAGTTTCATGATTGTTACTTTAGTTATTCCAAGAAATGATCCCGAAATCATTGCAGAGGTTTACAACTAGTGTTTGGAGCAGAAATATAAACATGGGAAACATTGGCGATTAACGGGATAGTTCACTCCAAAATGAAAATTCTGTCATTAATTACTCACCCTCGTCGTTCCAAACCCGTAAGACGTTTGTTCATCTTTGGAGCACATGTTCAAATATTTTTGATGAAATCCGAGAGCTTTCTGACCCTGCAAAGACAGGAACGCAACTACCATGTTCAAGGCCTAGAAAGGTAGTAAGGACATCGATAAAATAGTCCATGTGACATCAGTGGTTCAACCGCAATGTTATGAAGCTACAATAATACTTTTTTGTGTGCAAAGAGAACAAAAATAACAACTTTATTCAACAATTTCTTCTCTTCTCGTGAACATGGTAGTTTCTTTGATGTCTATGCAGGGTCAGAAAGCTCTTGGATTTAATCAAAAATATCTTAATTTTTGTTCCGAAGGTGAATGAGGGTCTTACAGGTTTGGGACGACATAAAGGTGAGTAATTAATGACAGATTTTTTTATTTTTTGGTTAACTAACTTTTTAATCGTAAATGTTTTTTCCATTTAAATGTCCTTGCAGGCTGCACACAATATACAGTGTGAGCAGTGTTGTCCCATTCACACACAAATGACTCTTCTGAACTAATTCTTTCTAGTGAATCAAAAACATACAGCAATAACAGTGTAGTCTGATTCACAAACAAACAACTCCTATGAACTGATTATTTTTAGTGAATCAAGAACATATAGCACACCCTGTGTAATCCTAGTCTATCGTTGAAGTCAAAAGTTTACATACACCTCGCAGAATCTGCAAAGTGTAAATTATTTTACCAAAATCAGAGGAATCATACAAAATGCATGTTATTTTTTATTTAGTACTGACCTGAATACGATATTTCACTTAAAATACATTTACATATAATCCACAAGAGTAAATAACAGTTACATTTATAAAAAATTACGCTGTACAGAAGTTTACATACACTTAATTCTTAATACTGTGTTGTTACCTGAATGCTCCACAGCTGTGTTTTTTTGTTTAGTGATAGTTGTTCATGAGTCCCTTATTTGTCCTGAACAGTTAAACTGCCCCCTGTTCTTCAGAAAAAATCCTTCAGGTCCCACAAATTCTTTGGTTTTTCAGCATTTTTGTGTATTTGAACCCTTTCTAACAATGACTGTATGATTTTGAAACAACTGAGGGACTCATATGCAACTATTACAGAAGGTTCAAACGCTCACTGATGCTTCAGAAGGAAAAACAATGCATTAAGAGCAAACTTTTGAACAGAACCAAGATGTGTAAATTTCTACACATATATCATAAATATCAGATTTTTTCATTTAGTACTGCCCTTCAGAAGCTACAAAAGATCCCAGAAGATAAGAGGATCCCCCGGCTCTTAATTGATTGTGTTTCCTTCTGAAGCATCAATGAGCATTTGATCCTTTTGTAATAGTTGCATATGAGTCCCTCTGTTGTCCTCAGTGTGAAAAGATGGATCTCAAAATCATACAGTCATTCCAGGGTTCAAATACACAAAAATGCTGAAAAACCAAAGAATTTGTGGGATCTAAATTTTTTTTTTTTGAAGAACAGGAGGCAGTTTAACTGTACAGGACAAACAAGATACTAATGAAAAACTATCAGTAAACAAAAAACATTTAACTATTCAACTTATGTGGACTATATGTAAACATCTTTTATGTGAAATATCTTATTCTGGTCAGCACTAAATAAAATAGCATGCATTTTGTATGATCCCTCCTATTTTGGTAAAACAATTTACATTTTGCAGATTCTGCAAGTTGTATGAAAACTTTTGACTTCAATCTATTTAGTTGGAGTCAGTCAGCCTGTCAATCTGTCTGTCCGTTTCTGCTGTCATCAAAGAGGCAGAGGCTCTTCAAACCCTCTCTAATGATTTTGTGGCCACTCAGAATTTATGAGTATCCCATGAAGTTGAACTGTCTGGAGCACTTCAGCATGTATCTCTCAGATGACAACAAGCTGGCTGTGAAACTCTTTGAGATGACTGGTACCTAAGAAACATTCATACAACGGCAAAGCGCATCAGCACATGGCAAAAGCAAAGACATCATGCACCAGTGTTCCTAGAAATGTCTTGAATAGTGTTACTGCTTATAAACGGTGCATTCAGTCATTATTTGTTTATGTTGGCGGTCATGTTGACAAGCAAAAGAAAAATTTTCAGAGCCTCTTTAAGTGTTCATATGTCTAAGCTTGCCAGTACAAATCATTTATAATAGACAAATATTTCATCCTTGCTACGGGCGCAACAATACACTGATGTGTATTGATACATCAATCAAATGACTAACTGTAACCCCTCACACCCGGGCACCTACTAGTTGGCCTCCATTACACTCACCCCCCTAAACCTCACTCCCGTCCGGGTCACGGCACCAATGTAACCCCTCACACCCGGGTCCCACCGCACCCGCTCCGAGCCGGTCTCGAACCCGGGTCTCCGGCACGGGAGGCGGACGCGCTAACAAGGAGGCTAAAGGCTGCAACCTCTAGCGTCTGTCGCTAGTGCGTCTCTTGAGATCGGGGAGTGAGGTTTACCTGCACAGCACCTACTAGCTGGCCTCCGTTACATAACAATACTATGTAATGAAAAAACATTACATATAGATGTCAGATCCAGGGTTTTTATTGTTAACTAAAACTAGAACTAAAACTATTAAAACATTTTTTTAATATTTATAAAGTCAAATAAAGCTGTAATAAACAAAATATGTTAATAAACACTAAATCTGAAACAAAATATATATACAGTCAAGGAAATGACACAGGTTTCTCCCAAAAGATAATAAGATTATGTACAAGAGGCATCAATGCGGAAAAAAATATTTGGTAACACTTTCTATGAAGCCCGTATTTATAATACCTTATAACGGTATTCTTAAGGCATTATAATGAATGCATAATGCATTATAAAAAACCTTATAATATGTTATATCATCTCATGAGTATTCATAAAAACAGTTTTAATGTATTATAATTTTTACTTATTTGTGGTTATAGCTTTTAAGAGTATGATTACCTCCTCATAGTTATAACGTATTATAAGTCTCATATCTTGCCATTTTGCTCATGTCACTTTACTTAAAGCATACAAAGACCACTTATAAGTAATTATAATAATATTTCCCAAAGTATTCCCTAAGATCAGGCATCAGATCAGATGAATGTTTAATGACCCATTTGTATTATCAGTTTGATTATGTTGATGATACCCTTTAGACAGCTTTTGATAAGTAACTCTGCAACTCCATGTCAGCCAGCAGTAATTATCATTAATAGTATGCTAAATATATGCTAACACTAAATTTAGATGTTTCCCCAAAAAAAATAAACTATTATATTATTTTATATGTAACTTTGCAAGTACATGAACCTTCTACCTAGCCTAACCTTAACCTAAGTCTACTAATACTCTAAAGAGTGTTAGGTGAAATGTAGTTGGAAAGTTTAAGCTTATAGTAAGTAGAATAAGTGGACCATCAAAATAAAATGTAATATAATGTAAAAAAAAAAAAAAAACATGATATAGTCCATTATAAATTAAGTAGATTTAATATGGTGTCCATTGAGTGTTATAAATAATCATAATCTTAAAAGTTATAACCTCAAATACTCAAGTATTATAATGTATTATAATTGTTGTTACGATTATTCATGAGATGGTATAACATATTATAAGTTTTTTATAATGCATTATGCATTCATTATAATGCCTTAGAAATACCCTTATAATGTATTATAAATACGGGCTTCATAGAAAGTGTTACCAAATATTTCTTAGCTTTTATTTACATTTGAACAAAAAGTGGCATGTCCAAAATTATTCATACCCTTTGGAAACTGTCACAGTCTATGGGAAAATCCAAAGTTCTATGCCATTCCAAATAGTCCAAGCTGTTCTAAAGCATCCTAATTACCCTGATTCATTGGGAACAGCTGTTTTAATCAACTCAACAGGAGAAAAACAGAAGATCTCTGCTGTTGGTTTGTGGACAGTCATGGCTAAGACAAAGGAGCTCACTGAGGACCTGCGGCTGCGCATTGTGGCTGCTCACAAGTCAGGAAAGGGCTATAAGACCATATCTAAATGTTTTGAAGTTGCAGTGGCTACAGTGCAAAGTGTAAAAAACTAGCCAATAAAGGCTTTTCTATTGATAATTGAAAAGGGTATGAATAATTTTGGACATGCCACTTTTTGTTCAAATGTAAATAAAAGATGAATAATATTTTTTTCCACAATTATGCCTCTTGTACATCGTCTTATTATCTTTTGGGAGAAGCCTGTGTCATTTCCGTTCAAAAAAAAAAACTTGCTGGTTGAATAAAAGTAACTTTAAGTCAGAATTTGCCAGGGGTATGAATAATTTTGGGCTTGACTGTATACAAAAATTACTAAAATGTAACTGAAATGAAAGCTAATTTAAAAATATAAATAAACACTATAGTATATAAATACTAGATATGTACATTTCCTGAAGAAAATGTGAGTGGTGCTTGCAGTGGCAAAACTCGGCCCTCGGTTGCTAGGGTGATGTAATTGGTTGCTATGGTGTGGCTATAAAGGTCACTACTTATAGGCCGAGTCAAAAGAGCCCACCCACAAGCCTCTATGACTTTCTGATCCAAAGATATGATCTAAAAAATTGTATGCCACTGTTAGTCTATCTGAGATTTTGCCCAAATTTCTCGCCAGCTTTACGATTATCGTACGCCCGATCGCTTCAAAAATTCACAGCACACTTGTCCTCAATGAGCCGGTCGATTTAAGACGTCAATCATGGGTCTACGACAAACGATGCGGGACGAGTTACACGCCGAAGTTCCTATGGGCCTGCATGAACATTCTGCCAATGAAAGTCTATGGGATATTTTTGCCCGCTTTTTCGTGTGCTGTTTGAACATTGTAGCTCCAATCGCTCCGAAAAGTCATAGCACACCTCTTCTCAATAAGCCGCAACTTTTGACACCTCATTCATGGGTCTACGGCAAACGGTGCCGGACAAATTACGCACCGAAGTTCCTATGGGCTTCTGTGTGTGTGTGAGAAAGTGACAGTTGAGATTCAAATTCACAGACATTCTGCCACTGTAAATCAATGGGATTTTTTGGCCCGCTTTATCGTCTGCTGTGTGAACATCGTATGTCCGATCGCTTAGAAAAGTCATAGCACACCTCTCCTCAATGAGCCGGTCGATTTGAGACCTCATTCATGGGACTACGCCAAACGGTGCGGGACGAGTTACGCGCCGAAGTTTTGTCAGGGTGAACAGTAATAGTAACACTAGATATGTACATTTCCTGAAGAAAATGTGAGTGGTGCTTGCGGTGGCAAAACTCGGCCCTCGGTTGCTAGAGTGATGTAATTGGTTGCTAGGGTGTGGCTATGAAGATCATAGGTCACTACTTATAGGGCGAGTCCAAACCCACAAACCTCTATTGCTTTCTGATCCAAAGATATGATCTCACAAATTTTATGACAAGTCTATAGGAGATTTTGCCCAAATTTCTCACCCGCTTTACGATAATCGTACGCCCGATCGCTTCAAAAATTCATAGCACACTTCTCCTCAATAAGCCGGTCGATTTGACAAACGGTGTGGGACGAGTTATACGCTGAAGTTCCTATGGGCCTGCATAAACATTCTGCCAATGAAAGTCTATGGGATATTTTTTGCCCACTTTTTCGTGCGCTGTTTGAACATCGTAACTCCAATTGCTCCGAAAAGTCATAGCACACCTCTCCTCAATAAGCCGCAACATTTGACACCTCATTCATGGGTCTACGGCAAACGGTGCCGGACAAATTATGCACCGAAGTTCCTATGGGCCTTTGTGTGTGTGTGTGTGTGTGTGTGTGTGTGTGTGTGTGAGAGAGAGAGAAAGTGACAGTTGAGATTCAAATTCATAGACATTCTGCCATTGTAAATCAATGGGATTTTTTAGCCCGCTTTTTCCTCCGCTGTGTGAACATCGTACGTCCGATCGCTTAGAAAAGTCATAGCACACCTCTCCTCAATGAGCCGGTCGATTTGACACCTCATTCATGGATCTACGAAAAACGATGAGGGAGGAGTAGCGCGCCGAAGTTTTGTCAGGGCGAACAGTAATAGTAATACTAGATATGTACATTTCCTGAAGAAAATGTGAGTGGTGCTTGCAGTGGCAAAACTCGGCCCTCGGTTGCTAGGGTGAGGTAAATGGTTGCTAGGGTGTGGCAGTGAAGGTCATAGGTCACTACTTATAGGCCGAGGTCAAACCCACAAACCTCTATGACTTTCTGATCCAAATATATGTTCTCACAAATTGTATGGCAATGTTAGTCTATCTGAGATTTTACCCAAATTTCTCACCCGCTTTACGATAATCGTACACCCGATCGCATCAAAAATTTACAGCACACCTCTCCTCAATAAGCCGGTCGATTTGAGAGGTCATTCATGGGTCTATGACAAACGGTGCGGGACGAGTTACACGCCGAAGTTCCTATGGGCCTGCATGAACATTCTGTCAATGAAAGTCTATGGGATATTTTTGGCCGCTTTTTCGTGCGCTGTTTGAACATCGTAGCTCCAATTGCTCTGAAAAGTCATAGCACACTTCTCCTCAAAAAGCCGTAACATTTGACACCTCATTCATGGGTCTAAGGCAAACGGTGCCGGACAAATTACGAACCGAAGTTCCTATGGGCCTGTGTGTGTGAGTGAGAAAGTGACAGTTGAGATTCAAATTCACAGACATTCTGCCATTGTAAATCAATGGGATTTTTTAGCCCGCTTTTTCCTCCGCTGTGTGAACATCGTTGGTCCGATCGCTTAGAAAAGTCATAGCACACCTCTCCTCAATGAGCCGGTCGATTTGACACCTCATTCATGGATCTACGACAAACGGTGTGGGAGGAGTAGCGTGCCGAAGTTTTGTCAGGGCGAACAGTAATAGTAATACTAGATATGTACATTTCCTGAAGAAAATGTGAGTGGTGCTTGCAGTGGCAAAACTCGGCCCTCGGTTGCTAGGGTGATGATATGCAGTTACTATGGCACCCATGATGGTTGCTAGGGCCGTTGCTATGGTACCCGGGGTGGTTGCTAGGTTGCTAGGGTACCCGGGGTGGTTGCTAGGGTGTTGGTATGCGGTTGCTAGGGTACCCAGAGTGGTTTCCAGGGCCGTTGCTAGGGTACCCGGGGTGGTTGCTAAGGTGTTGCTATGCGGTTGCTAGGGTATCCGGGGTGGTTGCTAGGGCCGTTGCTATGGCACCCAGGATGGTTGGTAGGGCCGTTGTTATGGTACCTGGGCTGGTTGCTAGGGTGTTGCTATGCGGTTGCTAGGGTACACGGGGTGGTTGCTAGGGCCGTTGCTAGGGTACCCAGGGTGGTTGCTAGGGTGTTGCTATGCAGTTGCTAGGGTATCCGGGGTGGTTGCTAGGGTGTTGCTATGTGGTTGCTATGGTACCCGGGGTGGTTGCTAGGGCCGTTGCTATGGTACCCGGGGTGGTTGCTAGGGCTGTTGCTATGGTAGCCAGGGTGGTTGCTAGGGTGTTGCTATGTGGTTGCTAAGGTACCCAGGGTGGTTGCTAGGGCCGTTGCTAGGGTACCCAGGGTGGTTGCTAAGGTGTTGCTATGCGGTTGCTATGGTACTCGGGTGGTTACTAGGGCAGTTGCTATGCGGTTGCTAGGGTACTTGGGTGGTTGCTAGGGCCGTTGCTAAGGTAACCGGGCTAGTTGCTATGGCGTTGGTATGCAGTTGCTACTTGTCAAAGATCATTACTATGGAGTGTTATAGAGGTCTTTGCCTGATTAGCCCTTAGCTAATTGCTATTAGCATGAAGCTATTGAGTGCTAGCATGTGTAGCATGTTGAGAGTTTGCTAGCATTAGTCAAAAGTAGCAACTCCCATGTCTATGCGACATTCTGATACAAAAATATAGGTCTTGCTAATTGGTTGCTAGGGTACTCTGTTTGGTTGCTAGGGAGTGGCCAATGACGACACTGTAAAGTGTAGTTCCCAGTATGAGTGATATAAACCAACCCCCATGTCTCTGTGACATTCAGGTGTGAAGATATGCCTGTGTGGCTTTGGGTTGCTAGGGTACTCTGTTTGGTTGCTAGGGAGTGGCCAATGACGACACTGTAAAGTGTAGTTGCCAGTATGAGTGATATAAACCAACCCCCATGTCTCTGTGACATTCAGGTCTGAAGATATGCCTGTGTGGCTTTGGGTTGCTAGGGTACTCTGTTTGGTTGCTAGGGAGTGTCAATGTTGATTGGTGATTGGGCGTTTGCTGCCCCGACTCAAAGGAGTCCGCCCCCATGTCTCTATGACACTCTGATCCAGAGATATGCATCTGGGCCCTTATAATGGAAGTCTATGGGATCAGTTGCTAGGGTGCCCTAAATAGTTGCTAGGGCGTGGCTTGACACCTTCATGATGATCCGGAGAGTCTGATTGGCCATCTGAGTAAAATGAGCCCGCCTCCATGTCTCTAGGCCAATGTGATGCTGAGTTATGCCCAATGCAAAACCCCTATGTAAATTACAATGGGTTTTCATGGGACGTCTCTTACCATAGAAAGTCAATGGGGCAAATTTGGAGAGCTCTTGCACCCCAGGGGTACAACTTTTACCCCATTGCGAGGAATCTTCTCGCACAGCTTGATAGCCTCTCCAGATGTGGCGAATCACGTGTTTCTACGAAATTCTTGCTTGGCGCTACGTTCCGTCAAAATTTGTCCCCATGCGTTGTCTATGGGATTTTGGGGCCGAATTTTTACCCCAGGTGACATCATCGTACCCCTGATCTCTTATAAAAGTCGGGGATCTACATTCCCATATTGGCCGCACAATTTGACGCCCATTTCGAGGGTCTACGACAAAAATTGCAGGACGAGGGGCGCGCCAAAATTTGAATGAAAGAGGGGCATTTGCGCCCCAGGGGTACAACTTATACCCCATTGCGAGATGTGTTCTTGCACAGCTTGACAGCCTCTCCAGTTGTGGTGAATCACGTGTTTCTACGAAATTCTGGGTCTGCGCTATGTCCCGTTAAAGTTGGCCGTAATGCATTGTCATTGTAAATTTTGGGGTGGTTTTTTGCCCCGTGTGACATCATCGTACCCCCGATCCCTTATAAAAGTCATAGCACACCGAGTCTATATAGGACGCACGATTTGACGCCCGTTTCGAGGGTCTACGACAAAAACTGCGGGACTAGTTACGCGCCGAAAAACGTACGGAAGAAGTAAGAAGAAGAAGAAGAAGAAGAAGAAGAAGAAGAAGAAGAATAATAAGTATGAACAATAGTAATAGTGATGCTTTGCCTATGGCAAGCACCACTAACTAGATATGTACATTTCCTGAAGAAAATGTGAGTGGTGCTTGCAGTGGCAAAACTCGGCCCTCGGTTGCTAGGGTGATGTAATTGGTCGCTAGGGTGTGGCTATGAAGGTCACTACGTATAGGCCGAGTCAAAAGAGCCCACCCACAAGCCTCTATGACTTTCTGATCCAAAGATATGATCTGACAAATTGTATGGCAATGTTAGTCTATCGGAGATTTTGCCCAAATTTCTCACCCACTTTACGATAATTGTACGCCTGATCGCTTCAAAAATTCATAGCACACCTCTCCTCAATAAGCCGGTCGATTTGAGACGTCATTCATGGGTCTATGACAAACGATGTGGGACGAGTTACACACCGAAGTTCCTATGGGCCTGCATGAACATTCTGCCAATGAAAGTCTATGGAATATTTTTGCCCGCTTTTTCGAGCACTGTTTGAACATCGTAGCTCCGATCGCTCCGAAAAGTCATAGATCACCTCTCCTCAATAAGCCGCAACGTTTGACACCTCATTCATGGGTCTACGGCAAACGAACGGTGCCGGACAAATTACGGACCGAAGTTCCTATGGGCCTGTGTGTGTGTGTGTGAGAAAGTGACAGTTGAGATTCAAATTCACAGACATTCTGCCATTGTAAATCAATAGGATTTTTGTGTCCGCTTTATCGTCCGCTGTGTGAACATCGTAGGTCCGATCGCTTAGAAAAGTCATAGCACACCTCTCCTCAATAATCCTGTCGATTTGACACCTCATTCATGGATCTAGGACAAACGGTGTGGGAGGAGTTATGCGCCGAAGTTTTGTCAGGGCGAACAGTAATAGTAATACTAGATATGTACATTTCCTGAAGAAAATGTGAGTGGTGCTTGCAGTGGCAAAACTCGGCCCTCGGTTGCTAGGGTGTTGATGTGCAGTTGCTATGGCACCCATGATGGTTGCTAGGGCCGTTGCTATGGTACCCGGGGTGGTTGCTAGGGTGTTGCTATGCAGTTGCTAGGGTACACGGGGTGGTTGCTAGGGTGTTGCTATGCGGTTGCTAGGGTATCTGGGGTGTTTGCTAGGGCCGTTGCTAGGATACCCAGGGTGGTTGCTAGGGTGTTGCTATGCGGTTGCTAGGGTACCCGGGTGGTTGCTAGGCCCGTTGCTAAGGTGTTGCTATGCGGTTGCTAGGGTACCTGGGTGGTTGCTACGGCCGTTGCTAGGGTACCCAGGGTGGTTGCTAGGGTGCTCCTATGCGGTTGCTAGGGTACCCGTGATGGTTGCTAGGGTGTTGCTATGCGGTTGCTAGGGTACCTGGGGTGGTTGCTAGGGTGTTGCTATGCGGTTGCTAGGGTACCCGGGGTGGTTGCTAGGGTGTAGCTATGCGGTTGCTATGGTACCCGGGATGGTTGCTAGGGCCGTTGCTAGGGTACCCGGGGTGGTTGCTAGGGTACCCGGGGTGGTTGCTAGGGTGTTGCTATGCGGTTGCTAAGGTACCCGGGGTGGTTGCTAGGGCCGTTGCTAGGGTACCCAGGGTGGTTGCTAGGGTGTTGCTATGTGGTTGCTAGGGTACTCAGAGTGGTTGCTAGGGTGTTGCTATGCGGTTGCTAGGGTACCTGGGGTGGTTGCTAGGGTGTTGCTATGCGGTTGCTAGGGTACCCAGGGTGGTTGCTAAGGTGTTGCTATGTGGTTGCTAGGGTACCTGGGGTGGTTGCTAGGGTGTTGCTATGTGGTTGCTAGGGTACTCGGAGTGGTTGCTAGGGCAGTTGCTAGGGTACCCAGGGTGGTTGCTGGGGTACTTGGGTGGTTACTAGGGCCGTTTCTATGCGGTTGCTAGGGTACCCGGGTGGTTGCTAGGGCCATTGCTAAGGTACCCGGGCTAGTTGCTAGGGCATTGGTAGGCAGTTGCTAGTTGTAAAAGATCATTACTATGGAGTGTTATAGAGGTCTTTGCCTGATTAGCCCTTAGATAATTGCTATTAGCATGTAGCCATTGAGTGCTAGCATGCGTAGCATGTCGAGAGTTAGCTTGCATGAGTCAAAAGTAGCAACTCCCATGTCAATGAGTCATTCTGATACAAAGATATCGGTCTTGCTAATTGGTTGCTAGGGTACTCAGTTTGGTTGCTAGGGAGTGGCCAATAACGACAATGTAAAGTGTAGTTGCCAGTATGAGTGATTTAAACCAACCCCCATGTCTCTGTGACATTCAGGTGTGAAGATATGCCTGTGTGGCTTCGGGTTGCTAGGGTACTCTGTTTGGTTGCTAGGGAGTAGCCAATGACGACACTGTAATGTGTAGTTGCCAGTATGAGTGATATAAACCAACCCCCATGTCTCTGTGACATTCAGGTCTGAAGATATGCCTGTGTGGCTTTGGGTTGCTAGGGTACTCTGTTTGGTTGCTAGGGAGTGTCAATGTTGATTGGTGATTGGGCGTTTGCTGCCCCGACTCAAAGGAGTCCGCCCCCATGTCTCTATGACACTCTGATCCAGAGATATGCATCTGGGCCCTTATAATGGAAGTCTATGGGATCAGTTGCTAGGGTGCCCTAAATGGTTGCTAGGGCGTGGCTTGACACCTTCATGATGATCCGGAGAATCTGATTGGCCATCTGAGTAAAATGAGCCCGCCTCCATGTCTCTAGGCCAATGTGACGCTGAGTTATGCCCAATGCAAAATCCCTATGTAAATTACCATGGGCTTTCATGGGACGTCCCTTCACCATAGAAAGTCAATGGGGCAAATTTGGAGAGCTCTTGCACCCCAGGGGTACAACTTTTACCCCATTGCGAGGAGTCTTCTCGCACAGCTTGATAGCCTCTCCAGATGTGGCGAATCACGTGTTTCTACGAAATTCTTGCTTGGCGCTACGTCCCGTCAAAATTCGTCCCAATGCGATGTCTATGGGATTTTGGGGCCGAATAAAAATTGGCTGTGACATCATCGTACCCCTGATCGCTTATAAAAGTCGGGGATCTACATTCCCGTATTGGCCGCACAATTTGACGCCCATTTTGAGGGTCTACGACAAAAATTGCGGGACGAGGGGCGCGCCAAAATTTGAATAAAAGAGGGGCATTTGCGCCCCAGGGGTACAACTTACACCACATTGCGAGATGTGTTCTCGCACAGCTTGACAGCCTCTCCAGCTGTGGTGAATGACGTGTTTCTACGAAATTCGGGGTCTGCGCTACGTCCCGTTAAAGTTGGCCGTAATGCATTGTTGTTGTAAATTTTGGGGTGGTTTTTTGCCCCGTGTGACATCATCGTACCCCCGATCCCTTATAAAAGTCATAGCACACCGAGTCTATATAGGACGCACGATTTGACGCCTGTTTCGAGGGTCTACGACAAAAACTGCGGGACTAGTTACGCGCCGAAATGTGTACGGAATCTAGTATAATAATAATAACTAGATATGTACATTTCCTGAAGAAAATGTGAGTGGTGCTTGCGGTGGCAAAACTCGGCCCTCGGTTGCTAGGGTGTTGATATGCAGTTGCTATGACACCCATGATGGTTGCTAGGGCCGTTGCTATGGTACCCGGGGTGGTTGCTAGGGTGTTGCTATGCGGTTGCTAGGGTACACGGGGTGGTTGCTAGGGTGTTGCTATGCAGTTTATAAGGTACCCGGGGTGGTTGCTATGTTGTTACTAGGGTACCCAGGGTGGTTGCTAGGGTGTTGCTATGCGGTTGCTATGGTACCCGGGGTGGTTGCTAGGGCCGTTGCTAGGGTACCCGGGGTGGTTGCTAGGGTGTTGCTATGCGGTTGCTAGGGTAGCCGGGGTGGTTGCTAGGGCCGTTGCTAGGGTACACAGGGTGTTTGCTAAGGTGTTGCTATGTGGTTGCTAGGGTACCCAGGGTGGTTGCTAGGGTGTTGCTATGCCGTTGCTAGGGTCGTTGCTAGGGTACCCAGGGTGGTTGCTAAGGTGTTGCTATGTGGTTGCTAGGGTATCTGGGGTGGTTGCTAGGGTGTTGCTATGTGGTTGCTAGGGTACCCAGGGTGGTTGCTAAGGTGTTGCTATGCGGTTGCTAGGGTACCCAGGGTGGTTGCTAGGGTGTTGCTATGCGGTTGCTAGGGTACTTGGGTGGATGCTAGGGCCGTTGCTAAGGTAACTGGGGCTAGTTGCTATGGCATTGGTATGCAGTTGCTACTTGTCAAAGATCATTACTATGGAGTGTTATAGAGGTCTTTGCCTGATTAGCCCTTAGCTAATTGCTATTAGCATGAAGCTAATGAGTGTTAGCATGTGTAGCATGTTGAGAGTTTGCTAGCATGAGTCAAAAGTAGCAACTCCCATGTCTATGCGACTTTCTGATACAAAGATATTGGTCTTGCTAATTGGTTGCTAGGGTACTCTGTTTGGTTGCTAGGGAGTGGCCAATGACGACAATGTAAAGTGTAGTTGCCAGTATGAGTGATTTAAACCAACCCCCATATCCCTGTGACATTCAGGTGTGAAGATATGCCTGTGTGGCTTTGGGTTGCTAGGGTACTCTGTTTGGTTGCTAGGGAGTGGCCAATAACGACAATGTAAAGTGTAGTTGCCAGTATGAGTGATTTAAACCAACCCCCATGTCTCTGTGACATTCAGGTGTGAAGATATGCCTGTGTGGCTTTGGGTTGCTAGGGTACTCTGTTTGGTTGCTAGGGAGTGGCCAATAACGACAATGTAAAGTGTAGTTGCCAGTATGAGTGATTTAAACCAACCCCCATGTCTCTGTGACATTCAGGTGTGAAGATATGGCTGTGTGGCTTTGGGTTGCTAGGGTACTCTGTTTGGTTGCTAGGGAGTGGCCAATGACGACACTGTAAAGTGTAGTTGCCAGTATGAGTGATTTAAACCAACCCCCATGTCTCTGTGACATTCAGGTCTAAAGATATGCCTGTGTGGGTTTGGGTTGCTAGGGTACTCTGTTTGGTTGCTAGGGAGTGTCAATGTTGATTGGTGATTGGGCGTTTGCTGCCCCGACTCAAAGGAGTCCGCCCCCATGTCTCTATGACACTCTGATCCAGAGATATGCATCTGGGCCCTTATAATGGAAGTCTATGGGATCAGTTGCTAGGGTGCCCTAAATGGTTGCTAGGGCGTGGCTTGACACCTTCATGATAATCCGGAGAGTCTGATTGGCCATCTGAGTAAAATGAACCCGCCTCCATGTCTCTAGGCCAATGTGATGCTGAGTTATGCCCAATGCAAAATCCCTATGTAAATTACAATGGGTTTTCATGGGACGTCCCTTACCATAGAAAGTCAATGGGGCAAATTTGGAGAGCTCTTGCACCCCAGGGGTACAACTTTTACCCCATTGCGAGGAGTCTTCTCGCACAGCTTGATAGCCTCTCCAGATGTGGCGAATCACGTGTTTCTACGAAATTCTTGCTTGGCGCTACGTCCCGTCAAAATTCGTCCCAATGCGTTGTCTATGGGATTTTGGGGCCGAATTATTACCCCAGGTGACATCATCGTACCCCTGATCGCTTATAAAAGTCGGGGATTTACAGTCCCGTATTGGCCGCACAATTTGACGCCCATTTCGAGGGTCTACGACAAAAATTGTGGGACGAGGGACGCGCCAAAATTTGAACGAAAGAGGGGCATTTGCGCCCCAGGGGTACAACTTACACCCCATTGCGAGATATGTTCTCCCACAGCTTGACAGTCTCTCCAAATGTGGTGAATCACGTGTTTCTACGAAATTCTTGGTCTGCGCTACGTCCCGTCAAAGTTGGCCGTAATGCATTGTCGTTGTAAATTTTGGGGTGGTTTTTTGCCCCGTGTGACATCATCGTACCCCCGATCCCTTATAAAAGTCATAGCACACCGAGTCTATATAGGACGCACGATTTGACGCCTGTTTCGAGGGTCTACGACAAAAACTGCGGGACTAGTTACGCGCCGAAATGTGTACGGAATCTAGTATAATTATAATAATAATAATAAGTATGTGAGATAATAATAGTGATGCTTTGCCTATGGCAAGCACCACTAATAATAATAAGTATGTGAGATAATAATAGTGATGCTTTGCCTATGGCAAGCACCACTAACTAGATATGTACATTTCCTGAAGAAAATGTGAGTGGTGCTTGCTGTGGCAAAACTCGGCCCTCGGTTGCTAGGGTGATGTAATTGGTTGCTAGGGTGTGGCTATGAAGGTCACTACTTATAAGCCGAGTCAAAAGAGCCCAACCACAAGCCCCTATGTCTTTCTGATCCAAAGATATGATCTCATAAATTGTATGGCAATGTTAAGTCTATCGGAGATTTTTCCCAAATTTCTCACCTGCTTTACGATAATCGTACGCCCGATCGCTTCAAAAATTCATAGCACACCTCTCCTCAATAAGCCGGTCGATTTGAGACATCATTCATGGGTCTATGACAAACGGTGTGGGACGAGTTACACGTCAAAGTACCTTTGGGCCTGAATGAACATTCTGCCAATGAAAGTCTATGGGATATTTTTGCCCACTTTTTCGTGTGCTGTTTGAACATCGTAGCTCCAATCGCTCCGAAAAGTCACAGCACACTTCTCCTCAATAAGACGCAACATTTGACACCTCATTCATGGGTCTACGGCAAACAGTGCCGGACAAATTACGCACCGAATTTCCTATGGGCCTGTGTGTGTATGTGTGTGTGAGAAAGTGACAGTTGAGATTCAAATTCACAGACATTCTGCCATTGTAAATCAATGGGATTTTGTAGCCGGATTTTTCCTCCGCTGTGTGAACATCGTAGATCCGATTGCTTAGAAAAGTCATAGCACATCTCTCCTCAATGAGCCGGTCAATTTGACACCTCATTGGTGGATCTACGACAAACGGTGTGGGAGGAGTAGCGCGCCGAAGTTTTGTCAGGGTGAACAGTAATAGTAATACTGATTGTAAATAAATGGGATTTATTTGCCCGCTTTTTCGTGAGCTGTGTGAACATCGTAAGTCCGATCGCTTAGAAAAGTCATAGCACACCTCTCCTCAATAAGCCGGTCGATTTGAGACATCATTCATGGGTCTATGACAAACGGTGTGGGACGAGTTACACGTCAAAGTACCTTTGGGCCTGAATGAACATTCTGCCAATGAAAGTCTATGGGATATTTTTGCCCACTTTTTCGTGTGCTGTTTGAACATCGTAGCTCCAATCGCTCCGAAAAGTCACAGCACACTTCTCCTCAATAAGCCGCAACATTTGACACCTCATTCATGGGTCTACGGCAAACAGTGTCGGACAAATTACGCACCGAAGTTCCTATGGGCCTGTGTGTGTGTGTGTGTGTGTGTGTGTGTGTGTGTGTGTGTGTGTGTGTGTGTGTGTGTGTGTGTGTGTGTGTGTGTGAGAAAGTGACAGTTGAGATTCAAATTCACAGATATTCTGCCATTGTAAATCAATGGGATTTTGTAGCCGGATTTTTCCTCCGCTGTGTGAACATCGTAGGTCCGATTGCTTAGAAAAGTCATAGCACACCTCTCCTCAATGAGCTGGTCGATTTGAGACCTCATTCATGGGTCTATGACAAACGGTGTGGGACGAGTTACACGTCGAATTACCTTTGGGCCTGAATGAACATTCTGCCAATGAAAGTCTATGGGATATTTTTGCCCACTTTTTCGTGCGCTGTTTGAACATCGTAGCTCCAATCGCTCCGAAAAGTCATAGCACACTTCTCCTCAATAAGCTGCAACATTTGACACCTCATTCATGGGTCTATGGCAAACGGTGCCGGAAAAATTACGCACCAAAGTTCCTATGGGCCTGTGTGTGTGTGTGTGTGTGAGAGAAAGTGACAGTTGAGATTCAAATTCACAGACATTCTGCCATTGTAAATCAATGGGATTTTTTAGCCCGCTTTTTCCTCCGCTGTGTGAACATTGTAAGTCCGATCGCTTAGAAAAGTCATAGCACACCTCTCCTCAATGAGCCGGTCGATTTGACACCTCATTGGTGGATCTACGACAAACAGTGTTGCTATGCGGTTGCTAGGGTACACAGGGTGGTTGCTAGGGCCGTTGCTAGGGTACCCGGGGTGGTTGCTAGGGTGTTGCTATGCGGTTGCTAGGGTACCCATGGTGGTTGCTAGGGTGTTGCTATGCAGTTGCTAGGGTACCCGGGGTGGTTGCTAGGGCCGTTGCTAGGGTACCCAGGGTGTTGCTAAGGTGTTGCTATGTGGTTGCTAGGGTACCCAGGGTGGTTGCTAGGGTGTTGCTACGGTACCTGGGGTGGTTGCTAGGGCCGTTGCTAGGGTACCCAGGGTGGTTGCTAAGGTGTTGCTATGCGGTTGCTATGGTACCCGGGGTGGTTGCTAGGGCGGTTGCTAGGGTACCCAGGGTGGTTGCTAGGGTGTTGCTATGCGGTTGCTAGGGTACCCGGGGTGGTTGCTAGGGCCGTTGCTAGGGTACCCAGGGTGGTTGCTAAGGTGTTGCTATGTGGTTGCTAGGGTACCTGGGGTGGTTGCTAGGGTGTTGCTATGTGGTTGCTAGGGTACTCGGAGTGGTTGCTAGGGCAGTTGCTAGGGTACCCAGGGTGGTTGCTGGGGTACTTGGGTGGTTACTAGGGCCGTTTATATGCAGTTGCTAGGGTACCCGGGTGGTTGCTAGGGCATTGGTAGGCAGTTGCTAGTTGTCAAAGATCATTACTATGGAGTGTTATAGAGGTCTTTGCCTGATTAGCCCTTAGCTAATTGCTATTAGCATGCAGTCATTGAGTGCTAGCATGTATAGCATGTTGAGAATTTGCTAGCATGAGTCAAAAGTAGCAACTCCCATGTCTATGCGACATTCTGATACAAAGATATAGGTCTTGCTAATTGGTTGCTAGGGTACTCTGTTTGGTTGCTAGTGAGTGTCCAATAACGACACTGTAAAGTGTAGTTGCCAGTATGAGTGATTTAAACCAACACCCATGTCTCTGTGATATTCAGGTCAGAAGATATGCCTGTGTGGCTTTAGGTTGCTAGGGTACTCTGTTTGTTTGCTAGGGAGTGGCCAATAACGACAATGTAAAGTGTAGTTGCCAGTATGAGTGATTTAAACCAACCCCCATGTCTCTGTGACATTCAGGTGTGAAGATATGCCTGTGTGGCTTTGGGTTGCTAGGGTACTCTGTTTGGTTGCTAGGGAGTGGCCAATGACGACACTGTAAAGTGTAGTTGCCAGTATGAGTGACATAAACCAACCCCCATGTCTCTGTAACATTCAGGTCTAAAGATATGCCTGTGTGGCTTCGGGTTGCTAGGGTACTCTGTTTGGTTGCTAGGGAGTGGCCAATGACGACACTGTAAAGTGTAGTTGCCAGTATGAGTGATATAAACCAACCCCAATGTCTCTGTGACATTCAGGTCTGAAGATATGCCTGTGTGGCTTTGGGTTGCTAGGGTACTCTGTTTGGTTGCTAGGGAGTGTCAATGTTGATTGGTGATTGGGCGTTTGCTGCCCCGACTCAAACGAGTCCGCCCCCATGTCTCTATGACACTCTGATCCAGAGATATGCATCTGGGCCCTGATAATGGAAGTCTATGGGATCAGTTGCTAGGGTGCCCTAAATGGTTGCTAGGGCGTGGCTTTACACCTTCATGATGATCCGGAGACTCTGATTGGTCATCTGAGTAAAATGACCCCGCCTCCATGTCTCTAGGCCAATGTGATGCTAAAGGTGCGTTCACACCGGACGCGAATGAAGCGGCAAGCGCGAGTGATTTACATGTTAAGTCAATGCAAAGACGCGAATAGCCATCCTGCGGCGCGAAACGCGCGAATGAGGCGGCGCGAAACGCGCGAATAGCGCGAATGGCGCGGCGCGCATTGAGCGTTCAAGCGATTGCCGCGCCATTCGCGCGAATCGCGCGAAACGCGCGAGTTCAAAAATCTGAACTTCGGCGGAATTCCGCGCCGCGGTAACCAATCAGGAGCTTGCTCTAGTAGTGACGGAGGCAGAAATCCGAAACAACAATGGCGGACAAAATCACCGTTGCTGTCTGTGGTTCCTCGGAGCTGTAAGATACATCTTTGGACTTTTGTAGAAAGAGGAATAAAAAGGATCTTGCTAAGAATAAAGTGAGTGAAGACGTCGGACAATCTGGTTAGTTTTAAAAAACGCTCTTTACTCAATTTAACCTACATATACATACATATTGAGACTACAAGCAAGCTAAAGCTGGCAAATTGAGCTCATTCACCTATTTTACAACTAAGTTACTTCCCCGCTGACGAGTGGCAGAAGCCCCTCCCTTGACGCGAATTCGCGTCTGTTGTGAAGAAAATGTCACGCGCGAATGACGCGAATTTTACCGCGCGAATGGCGCGAGTAAACTCAAATGTTCAAGCGTTCAACTATGCGCGAATAGCGCGTTTTTTCCGCGCAAGTCGCGTCCGGTGTGAACGCACCATGAGTTATACCCAATGCAAAATCCCTATGTAAATTACCATGGGTTTTCATGGGACGTCCCTTCACCATTATAAGTCAATGGGGGAAATTTGGAGAGCTCTTGCACCTCAGGGGTACAACTTTTACCCCATTGCGAGGAGTCTTCTCGCACAGCTTGATAGCCTCTCCAGATGTGGCGAATCACGTGTTTCTACGAAATTCTTGCTTGGCGCTACGTCCCGTCAAAATTCGTCCCAATGCGTTGTCTATGGGATTTTGGGGCCGAATAAAAATTGGCTGTGACATCATCGTACCCCTGATCGCTTATAAAAGTCGGGGATCTACATTCCCGTATTGGCCGCACAATTTGACGCCCATTTCGAGGGTCTACGTCAAAAATTGCGGGACGAGGGGCGCGCCAAAATTTGAACGAAAGAGGGGCATTTGCGCCCCAGGGGTACAACTTACACCCCATTGCGAGATGTCTTCTTGCACAGCTTGACAGCCTCTCCAGTTGTGGTGAATCACGTGTTTCTACGAAATTCTGGGTCTGCGCTACGTCCCGTTAAAGTTGGCCGTAATGCATTGTCGTTGTAAATTTTGGGGTGGTTTTTTGCCCCGTGTGACATCATCGTACCCCCGATCCCTTATAAAAGTCATAGCACACCGAGTCTATATAGGACGCACGATTTGACGCCCGTTTCGAGGGTCTAGGACAAAAACTGCGGGACTAGTTACGCGCCGAAATGTGTACGGAAGAATAAAAAGAAGAATAATATTAAGTATGTGAGATAATAATAGTGATGCTTTGCCTATGGCAAGCACCACTAATTATATACACATCTAATCCTTACCTGTCCACATATCTCAGAGTGGGTTCTTGAAGGATCAGCCCATGTGGTGAATGTGTGAACGGTGGTTGACGAATCAGTCTATAGCGTAGAGGATGACATGACCGGCACAAAGGATTGTCTGGCTTTGAGGCAAGCAACGTGGCGTCGATTTCCAAGTGCTGCTCCATGGTGAAGAACTGCACCCCATACACTTCCTCCTTTACATCTAGCTTAAGGGTCAATGGTGTGTCACAGAACACATACTGTGGACCCAGCGAGATGTTGTTACCACTGAGGGTCAGCAGAAGGATGTCGTGGATTGCAGGCAGCCCAAGCTCCTCTGGGGAGAAGAAGGTGACCCATACAGTGAGGGAGTCCGGCACCAGTGGATAGGCAAACTCGAGCTGCAGCATACAGCCCTGGGGTGGGCAAGACGCTGAGCCAACGCTACTTGAGTCTAAGCCGGCATTGGGGCTCCAAGTGCTGACGCTCGCTTCACAGGCCTGCTCTACATCTGGTGGACCTACAAAGGACAGCAAAGAATGAAAACACAGTCAACATGATTCAAACTTGGTAGCACAAGTTAATGTCATTATTCCCCTTATACACTTTGAGGTTATGAAAATAAGAGGGGTATACTGATGCTGCCAGGATGTTAGCGTGCTTGCCAGGGTACTGCTATGTGGTTTGAAAACCCTTAAACCCAAAGTATGAACAATAGCAATATTGCCAAAAAGAAATAATGGATGTTCAATAGGCCCACCATTTTACCAGATTATAAAAAGCCCTTTAGAAATTGGATCCTACTTTTAAATTTCATGATTGTTCAAGACGTTATCCGGAATTCATTGCAGGCGTTCACAACTGGGTTTGGAGACAAAAATTTGCAGATTAATCGGAAGTGATACTTCACACACAAATGTCTCTTGTGAACTGAATTCTTTTTAGTGAATCAGAAACTTACAGCACAAGTCGTGTACTCCAATTCACAAATAAATGACTCTGAATGAGTCGATCCTTAAACTGAATATTTCTAATGTCTGGTGGACTTAAGGAGGATAGTAAAAGACCTGCACACAACATACTTTGACCAGAGTTGTCTGATTCAAACACAAATTACGCCTATTAACTGATTCTTTATAGTGAATCAGAAACGTACAGCACAAGCGACGTAATCCAGTTTACAAACCAATGACTCAAAATAAGTCAATCCTCAAACTGAATTCTTCTCGGTGTGACCAATGTTGTCTGTTTCATGAAAATGTTTTTTCATCTGAATGTCCTTTTACACTGCAGACAACATACAGCGTGACCAGTGTTGTCTGATTCACACACAAATGACTCTAATGAATTGATTTTAGTGAATCAGAAACATACAGCACAAGCCGCATACTCCAATTCACAAACAAGTGACTAAATGAGTCAGTCTTTAAACTGAATCTTTCTATGTCTGGTGGATTGCAAGTCCTTTAGGATTGTACTTGTCAGACTGAACGGACATGCTGATCATTTCACACTGTGGGATCTCTGGTGTTATTAATGTCAGACTGTACGACATGAACCTATTATCAACCATTATCAACCTATAAACAATCAAAGACTACAGATTTGATCTTAGGATTAAAGGAATCTTTTAGGATTTTTAAAATTTGTCTCAGGCAGCCGAATCGTGGCCAAAATCGCATGGTGTGCACCCGGCTTAAGGAGGACAGCAAAAGATGTACACTAAGACTCTTGTCTAGGCGATTAATCAGAAAATCTTAAACTGAATCTGTATCTGGTGGACATAAGGAGGACAGTAAAAGACGAAAACCAAGACTCTTGTCTAAGCATTTAATTGCTAATGTTTTTCCATCTGAATGTCCTTTCAGACTGCAGACAACAAACAGCGTGACCAGTGTTGACTGATTCATAAACAAATGACTCTAATGAACTGATTCTTTTTAGTGAATCAAAAACATATATAGCATAAACAGCATACTCCAATTCACAAACAAGTGACTCTAAATGAGTCAATCCTTAAACTGAATCCCACTATGTCTGGTGGACCTAAGGAGGACAGAAAAAGATGAAAACCAAGACTCTTTTGTCTAGGCGATTAATCGGAAATGTTTTTCCATCTAAGTGTCCTTTTAGACTGTTCACAACATACAGCGTGACCAGTGCTGTCTGATTCACACACAAATGACTCTAATGAATTGATTTTAGTGAATCAGAAACATACAGCACAAGCCGCATACTCCAATTCACAAACAAGTGACTCTAAATGAGTCAGTCTTTAAACTGAATCTTTCTATGTCTGGTGGATTGCGATTTATTTTTAAGTCCTTTAGGATTGTACTTGTCAGACTGAACGGACATGCTGATCATTTCACACTGTGGGATCTCTGGTGTTATTAATGTCAGACTGTACGACATGAACCTATTATCAACCATTATCAACCTATAAACAATCAAAGACTACAGATTTGATCTTAGGATTAAAGGAATCTTTTAGGATTTTTAAAATTTGTCTCAGGCAGCCGAATCGTGGCCAAAATCGCATGGTGTGCACCCGGCTTAAGAAGGCCAGCAAAAGATGTACACTAAGACTCTTTTGTCTAGGCGATTAATCAGAAAATCTTAAACTGAATCTATATCTGGTGGGCATAAGGAGGACAGTAAAAGACGAAAACCAAGACTCTTGTCTAAGCATTTAATTGCTAATGTTTTTCCATCTGAATGTCCTTTCAGACTGCAGACAACAAACAGCGTGACCAGTGTTGACTGATTCATACACAAATGACTCTAATGAACTGATTCTTTTTAGTGAATCAAAAACATATATAACATAAACAGCATACTCCAATTCACAAACAAGTGACTCTAAATGAGTCAATCCTTAAACTGAATCCCACTATGTCTGGTGGACCTAAGGAGGACAGAAAAAGATGAAAACCAAGACTCTTTTGTCTAGGCGATTAATCGGAAATGTTTTTCCATCTAAGTGTCCTTTTAGACTGTTCACAACATACAGCGTGACCAGTGCTGTCTGATTCACACACAAATGACTCTTATGAACTGATTATTTTTAGTAACTCAAACACATACAGTGCAAGCAGTGTAGTCCAGTTAACAAACAAATTACTCTAAATGAGTCAATCCTTCTACAGAATCCTTGAAAACCAAGACTGTATTCTCTAGTCAACATGTTTCAAACTTGGTAGCACAAGCTAATGTCATGTTATTTCCCCTTAAACACTGTGAGGTTATGAAAATGAGAGATTGATGTCGACAGGATGCTAGCGTGCTTGCCAGGGTATTGCAATGTGGTTAAACCCTTAAACCTAAGTATGACCAATAGTAATACCCATGTTTGCCTTAGCAAGCACTGCTAATTATTTACAGATGAACAACAAAAACTGTAGATATGATCCTGAACAATATCAGTTGCAATGACTTCTGATATTACGTATGATTACTGGGTTCTTGGATTAATGAATGGCATTTCAAAAACAAACAAACAGTTTCTAAGAGGGCCAAATGATGTTCTTCAGTGAAGTGGCAGGAGGTCATGGGGAGAATTCTGGCCCTGGGCCCAGTTTTTCCTTTTTAGAAACTGTCAAGAGGTCATTGTGAGGCAGCTGAAGGGGGAGGGCCCAGAGAGGGGGTGAGCCTGACAGGGAGGCCCCACTGAAGCTCTGAAGGAAAATGTGCTTAAATGAGACCTACAGCAGTGGCCAACAGCTACAAGCTTATGGCTATACTAAGCACAGATAATTATTAATTTATATGATACTGATGAGTTTCTGTAGAGGATTATTCATTTAATTCTGTCCACCTTTGTTGGCTAACAGAATAAAGTTGGCACGTAAAGTAATATTTTTGAAATTTTCCAAAAATATTTCCAAATAAGAATTATTTAAAACACCACTAAGAAGATGCAAACAATACAATTTGGACACTAATAAGCCTCACTTAAATATGTGTGATTGCGTTGGCTATGGAAATACCAAATGGCAGCTGAAAATATATGCTGCTAGAATTTTTCTTAGAACTCATTTTCCTGACACTTTTTGGCAAAGACTTCTAACCAACTGGTGCTGAAGTGATTTAAGTTTATGTATGAAGTCAGTTCTCCCCAAGTTCACACATTTCCTAGCAAAGTAAGCACAGGTGTAGCTCATCACATTAACTATGAACATGTTTTATTAAGGACTAAGGAACCACATCCAAAAAGTGTCCAATTATGTTTTAATCTTAATTTTGAATGATTTTTGTTTGAAATACAAACCTAATAAACCAAAATGTGGACAAAGCATGCTAATATTCTTGCACTGGAAAAAAATCCATGTCCAATGACTGCCATATTAGCTTTATATTTTAGATCTCCTCTGACGTTATTTATTTATTTCGTTTTATTTTGCCCCCGTTTCTGTCTAAAATGTGTGTGTGTGTATTCTGTATGACTATTTATGTTGTGATGAGAAAAATGAGTAAAAATAAACCTACCAATCTTTCTTTCTGATATTTCTTACTCATGCTTAATGTAAAGACATTTATATATTTTAAGTGTGTTTTAATCATTCCTTTTTGAAGCCACTGTTGCTTTTACAGTGCTGGTTTTTGATCTGACTGGTTGCATGACGAATGGAAAAAAGGTGAGGTAAAAGCTTCTTTCACGTTTATTTTGGTTGACCTCAGTCAAGCATCATTTGTAGTCTGACTACAAGTTAAATGACAAATGGAAAAAGCGTTGGGCAAAAGTTTTGTTAATGTTTATTTGGTTGACCTCAGCCAAGCATCTAGGTAACCTCCCTCGCACGTCTGACTCAGATATCACCGTTGTTCTAGGGTGGGTATTTGTTGCTCAATTAGATGGCAAAAACAAATGAGGATGTTCTGAAACAACCTGCATTTTTGCAGTATCAAATGTACACATTTTTGCTAAGTGTCTCCCACATAGATCCCCCATGTACCTCAGCTGCTGATCAAGGGAATATTAGAAGAAATATTAGATGGAAAAGGGGGAAAAGGACAAAGCCAGAAATAGTGCATGCCATCAAGCAGAACTGGACTTTCCAAAACAAACCAAAAAGTTATATCACAAGCCTCTCATCAAACGAACCAAACTCACATCAAACTAACCAAAAAGTTCAGATCTAAATAAAAAAGGTTATTGATAGTCACACTGGAAAATCTTGCCGGTCAGCAGGGCTCGCTGACACAATCGGGATCTGGGCAATGGGGGCATGGCAGACAAGCGAAGCGTTGAGGTAAGAGTGGGACGGAGACACAAGTCATTCCAAGCATTCCTGGTTTTGTGTCTCACATTCATTCTCGTCTTCTTCATGTTTTCAATCAACTGTGGGATCTTTCTCATGAGCACAAGAAACCACAGAGTAATTTGCGTAGCAAATCGAGTTGACTTTGCATAGCACTCTCGCATCCATCCATTTGTTGTGCCCGTGTTGTTCTTTTATTGAATTCCAGCAACACGATAAGGGCATCGCTGCCATAATGCTCGCGTCCAAAAAGTCAACTAAGGACACTGGAACGGCAGGGAAAAAATTGCTTTTTTAACCTAGATGATTGAGGACAAGGGGGCAAGCATTGGATGAGGTGAGCACTGCAGGCAGGTGATTTTCTGAGAGCAGCGGAGGGCAGAGATTCAAGCCAGCTGTAGGTTGTCAAAGTCAGGTTTTGTATCCGATTGTAAACAGTGGAAAGATGGCCCGGGCAATGGAGTACACCGGGGAAGCCATCCAAGTGCAAAGCATAGTTAAGGCGTTGTGGCCATGGCAAGCCTGGGCATGCCTTCTCAGCTGACTGCGTGTAGCCACTGCTGGGCCAACTTGGCTTTGAGGGATACAAGCATGCACTTACGGCTCTGCCCGCCACAAGCCTGACTCACCCATTTTTAAAAGCAACCCAAATGAAGCGATTAAGTAATTAAACAGAAAAACAGCCAGCCTCTGGAATGTAGGTCTCTGAAGTTGTTTTCAACATTTCAATGTCAAGTCCAATTCACTTTTTCAAGCGCTTTTGCAGTTTGAGCTAAAATAGTGGGCATATGTCATGGCCGTCAGGGCCTAGTGCCTCTCGAGCACTTGGGTAAGTTATAAAGATACTCTGCACTCATAAAATAATTGAAGAAAAAACGGATTCCTCGGAATTCCGGTAAGAACAGCCTGACCATGGCAGTTTGGCTTCGTTCTGTTATACCAGATCAAAGGTTGAACTGCGAGGGCAAGATCATTGATACAGCGCAGGAAAACATGAGTCATTCCCCGTGGTAAAAAACATTCATTTATGTGCACAAAGCTCTATGGACCAATTCTTCCATATGTCCACATTTTTCTAGCCTTAAAATAAACACATGAGAAAATCGAAATTTACGACAACCCCTATGACTAATTTTTTCCACATTTTTAGTTCTTCTCCTCATAGATTACTTTGCTGTTCCATCCAATATTGGCCTCACTTGGCAACCTGCATTGGGTGCAATGCTTTAATCATTTATCCCACTCAATAAAACTGCACATTAATGGTTTTGAACGGCACTCACCAATTGAACACAATTTCCAAGTGTCAACAGAAACAGGTCCCTTTTCAGCGTGCCAAAGCAGTCAGCTTAAATCCAAACAGGAAGCCTCCTAAAATGATTCAAGTAGGCCACTAACAAAACCACTAAATGGCCTGTAAGTCTCATCATACACAATGAGATTTATTATGACTTAATGTGTTTGTGAATTCAACCGTTAAAAAGCTATTATGCTATTGTTATGTTCTAGAACATTTTGTGAACAGCACTACAATAACAGTTTAAAAAGCTGTTAGAGTTCAATTAATTAAAAGTGAGGTTGTACCTTCGATTTTGGACTGGGCTGCATTTACCATACAATGATGTATCTACCATAGTACAGTGTGTCGTTAGAGACACTAACCAACTAGCTATGACTATTTTCCGAAATCATAGTCACAATGTCACACCTCCATCGTTTGAACGAGACAGGACTGCTGTTGATGACATCATGTGCAGGTGGTGGAATAAGAACTTCTACTAATTGATTGATTCAAGATTTCCAAGATGCTGCTGTAACAAACGTGGCATCTGAGGACTACTTCACTGTTTTTGGGAAATGCACCCTGGGCCAGTCTGCTTTCAACAAAATCGGACTTTAAGGGGGTGTTCATACTTGTCACGTTTGGTTCGATTAAAACGAACTCTGGTGCGATTTCTCTGTTAGTACGTTCATTTGAGTAAGTGTACATGCTCCCATCCGAACCCAAGCGGTCTGAGGCCGCTAAAAAGATGGGTCTCGTTACGCTTTTAAATGAACTCTGGTGCAGTTCAAAAGAAATATGAACGCAACAAGGACCATATACTTAGAAATGAACCATAAATAGAAAGCATTAATGACAAGATGTGATGCTATATAACATGATTTCACAAACAAGCAGTGTATCCAAAATAAAATGAGGGGAAACATGGAGAAGCGAGGCGGTAAAGTGTCTTTTATGAGCTTTTTGTGAGTTTGCAGGTGGTGAAAATAAAGTCATACGTACACGCAACAATGCATGTACATGCAAATGTGCTTAGTCCAGCTGACGGCATTAAGTGTATTTGACTTAAAGAATTAGTTCCAGAACAAAAATTTAAAGATAATCCAAGATCTTCTTGTCTTTCTTTCTTCATTCGTAAAAAAAATTATATTTTAGTCCATATAGTCGACTTCAACGGTGCCGTGAGTTTGAATTTTTAAAATGCAGCTTCAAAGGGCTCCAGTGATCTCAGCCGAGGAATAAGGGTCTTATCTAGCGAAACGATCTGTCATTTTCTTAAATAAATTAATATTTATACACTTTTTAACCACAAATGCTCCATCTTGTCTAGCTCTGCGATGCGCATGCATACTCTGTGCATGCATACTCTGCGCTCTCCGGTTCAATACAGATAGGGTATTTGTTAATATTAAACAAATTTTTTGTTTGGGGTGTTCTTTGAGTTTCGTCACAAGGTATACGTCATTCAACCCGACCAATCAGGTTGTGAATGTATCACTGTGCTTTTAGTTTCGATATCTTTAGGTTCGCTAAAAAATGCCAGTGTGAACGCTCAAGCGGACCCGGACCAAATGTATCAATTTTCTTTTTGGTCCGGACCAAATAAACTAAACGAACCGAAATACAAGTGTGAACACACCCTAAAATGTATGGCAGTCAAAACAGGACGGGGTTTGTGTGGTCATGGATGATACTGTAATTTAGGCAAAGGATTCAGTAGTGTTATTGAGCCTTACCTTCTGCTTCACGAGGGCTCCAGTGGCCAGAGGGAGCGCAGGGTCTGGGAGATGAGGAGTTTGAGGCATACTGCAGGAGCACCCCAACTTCAGTACATCTGTCACAAACTGATCCCACTTCTCTAGGAAATCAACAGACAGCCAAGGTCGCAACTTAGACACAGCAACACCTCAATAATCTCATCATGGCTTTAAAAATTGCTAAAAACATTTTTAAAACATTTTTCAACCTGCTATGTGCACTACTGCACTACATAAACTTTAATCGTTATTGACATGATTGACCTTGACTTGCTTAGCATCTCACCATTATTTTTTATTGGGGTACTTGCATTACATAAGAATTTCGGGAATGAACTAATAAAACCTAATTAAACATATAAAAATTAACTACTGAAATAAGCCTTGAAGACACTCAAAACATCACTACATTAGTGCAGTGCATAAGATTTTGTATCAGGTTTCTCTTTCATCAAGTAGTTTGTACAAAATAGAGCCTAATTTTTTTTTTGTTTGTTTTCTTAAAATAAATGTTTACTGAAAGGAGCTGCTTAACCTTCAGAAAATACTGCCTTCAACCTCAGGAGTTCTAAATATTATATATAAGCTGTATGTTTTATTTGTATCGTTTATATAAGAATATTTTTGTTGGGACATTTCTACATACAGTTTAAAACCTTAAAAATAATAATAATAATAAAAATAAAAAACAAAATAAACAATTTTTAAAACTACTCATATTCAAATGAAATATTTTTTAATTCTAGAGGAAATCATGTGTTAATATTTTGATAATATAATGATTTTATTAGTGTTTAATAAATATTTTCGTGATTAATCTATCTAGAAATATCTTTGGCTCTTAGTTCTTTTCACCTGTCTAAGTAGTGGCCAGTGAGGGCAGGGAACCACTCTAGTGTAATAGAGTCTTGGTCCTGCGCTGTTACTCGAGGAGGTAGAGGAACAGGAGCTGGTTTACTGCCAGGTCTCCAAGACTGGTAGATCAGATCCAGGTAACAGTGCATCCGGGCCACCTGGTTCAGCGTGAAGGAATCTGTGCAGTCATCATCTTTATAGGAACAAAACAAAGAAATCTCAGGTGTTACACTAACTTTACATTTATTTCACAGATTTCCTGTCCAGAAAATGCAAAAAAAAAGTGTCTGCCAAAATCTTCAACTCAGCAGACACTTAGAGTTAATATATGTCTCACCAGCATAGCTCATGTAATTGTTGAAGGGGGTGTTTTTGAAATGACGTCTGCCGCAGGTGTCGTTGCCTGGCTCAGGATCTCTGCAGTACTTGTACTTGGGTGTGGGATTGGTATCCACACACAGATCTCCTGTCTCAAGAGACGGTTCAGTCTCCAAGCAGGCATCGTTACAAGACTCCACCTCTGAGATTCCCCTGAAGACGTGGTACAGTCCAAGGCTGTGGCCAATCTCATGGATCATAGTGTGAGTGTGGCCAAACGTACCATAAAATAAAGGGTTTAATACAATCCCACCTCAAAAAAAGACAGAGAGAACAGGTATTGTAAGCATCATCCTTTTTGGTAGCTGTTCAAAGTCTTTTTTTCTGATGACAACAAAGTTTATAAATTTATTTATTTACCTAAATGTGTTAAAGCTTCTTTATCCCAGGGCCAAGTGCCCACGCCAGCCACGTCTTCATCAGATGAGTTAGCAAAGAAGATGTTCAAGTGTGTAGATCCATCCAAATTCAAAACCTCTTTCAGCTCCTTCACGTTCATGTAAGCCCTATAGAACAAAAAGATGTATTATTAACACACCAAATATTCAAAATGTTTTTAAAATCAAATGTATACTGTAAACTGGACCTTACAATCAACACACTGAATCCTGTACAAAATAATTTTCAGAAAAGTTGAAAAACTGCTGCTTGTCCTTTTCATGCATATGTTCTTATGTTTCCAACCATATAGAAGTCACTCACTATTTAAGGGAACCCCGGATATACATAACATAATCTAACATAATTGATGTCTCTTATTGAAATATGTAAAAGAAAACCCATGTAAGATTTACGTTATTTAAAAAAATCTGATCATTTTATACATATTTTGCACAATTATTTAGATGACGTGAAATGGTTGCACTCGGTGAGCTACTGGCGCTACTTGGAAAATAAAATACTGATAAGATGCCACATTGTGTGGATTTAAGTTGTAATTTTCAGTCGAAGGGCAACAAAAGAAGCGATGTAAGTCTTCGATAAGAAGAGGAGAAAAGAATGGGAAGATGGCTGTGAATGAATAAAACTTCCTAAAGACCAGCGTCTTTGTTCTCTCCACTTTAGCCCTGATGCCTTTGAGGCCTTTAGTCGACCACAGCTACTGAAAGAGCTTACAAAAGGCAGAGACAAGAAACACTAAATGCCATCCTGACCCTTGTCATGATGCCGCAGCCATTGTAGGAGTTTCTCAGCACTGATTTCACTCTATATCCTGGGGCGTTTAGTCTCTTTGTGGGGAAATCATTAGTACGGCATTTGGTTTAAAACCTACGCTTATCCATCACCACCTTTAAGCTCTTTCAGTTGCTGTGGTCATCGTATCAGTATTTTATTTTTTGAGTTGTGTTGTGGTAAAAATAGCAACAGGTAGTGCCAGCAGCTCACCGAGTGCAACAATTTCACGTCATCAAAATAATGGTGCCCCCATAGTCCTAAATATGTATGAAACAA
Organism: Garra rufa; assembly: GCF_049309525.1. NCBI lineage: Eukaryota > Metazoa > Chordata > Actinopteri > Cypriniformes > Cyprinidae > Garra > Garra rufa. The sequence goes on from NC_133365.1 coordinate 19,635,269, forward strand.
TGTGAAATATTTTAAATAACAGAAATCTTTCATAGGTTTTCTACTACATATTTCAGTAAGAGACATAGTTTACTTTATATTAAGCCATACAAGTCTTAACTGGCTGCACAGAAATCACGAAGTCAAGAAATGTTTTCTTTGCAGAGTTGTTCTAGTGAGTAGCATTCAAAAATGACATGACCAGTATTGTCTGATACACTGACAAATTACTCGTGACCACATTGGGAGTCATTTGGTCATGGTCATGCAACTTCCAATGTGTTTTTCTGAGTCACAAAAACAAATAAATAAATAACTCGCTCATAAATGTGTGGTAACATTTACCACTGCAGTTTTTTGTGGGTGAAATACACACAGATTTCACAGATTTGCTGTGTAAACCAACATAAATACATAAATTGGCTGTTTTAATATTAACTTTTGTGTAAGCTATGCTGTAAGCTTTAATCTCTATGCTATTGACAATATATAATGGAGCATTTTTGCCCATGATATTTCATCGAAATAAAAATGTTTGTGATAGCACATTTATTAGCCAGCTCTTTTAATGGACATTATACAGTTGAGGTCAAAAGTTTCCACCCCCTTTCAAAATCTGCTAAATGTTTGCTATTTTTTCCAAAATAAAAGAGATTGTACAAAATGCATGTAATTGTTTATTTAGTACTAAAAGAAAATACTTGAATTTAAAAAAATGACACCATTTTTACAGTTAAACTACCTGCTGCCTTCAACAAATTATTTGGTTTTCCAGCATTTTTGTGTATTTTAACCCTTTACAACAATGACTGTATGATTTTAAGATCCACCTTTTCACACAGGACAACATATGCAACTATTACAGAAGGTTCATACGTTCACTAATGCTCCAGAAGGAAAAACGATGCAATAAGAGCTTTTTTAATTTGAATATCAGGGTAAATTTCTTATTTTGTCTTCTGGGTAACATGTAACTATCTTCTGTAGCTTCTGTAGGGCAGTGCTAAATGGAAAAATATAATATTTAGGCATTACCCATTTCCGTTCTGTTTAAAAGTTTTCACTCCTCGGCTTGTAATGCATCATTTTTCCTTCTGAAGCATCAGCGAGTGATGCTTATCCCTCAGTTGTCCTCAGATGGATCTCAAAATCATACAGTCATTGTTGGAAAGGGTTCAAATACACAAAAATGCTGGAAATCCAAAGAATTTGAAGGACCTGAATAGGGCTGGACCAGAATATTCGATTACTCGAATATTCGTTCGGTGGGTTGGCATTCGATTTTAAATTTTGAGATTCGAATATTCGGGGTTTTTTTCATACACCTTGCATCCCCCGCGAAAAGGTTCTCATTCGCGCTTAAATATGAATGAAGAAGATCAGACTGCTGCGCCACTAACACAGAGACAGAAAAAAAAAGAGAGAGATTGAGTAATATTTGAGAGCCTCCACGTTTAAATGCACGCAGTAGGCTAAAGCTGACTGCAAAGCCCTAGCAAAAATAATTACCATGAATGTGTCGGGGAAAAAGTAAGAAGATATTTGAATTATTTATTAATAAACTAGTATTTGACACAAAGATGAAGTTGACGATCCTGACTCGCCATTTGCTCATTGGACGCGCCTTTAATACCTAAATGCATATTTATGGATTAGGCCTATAGCTAATGAAAAAGTTTTGTTTTCGATTTGAATTATTTTAATAATTTTTTTACAGTTTCGGATGATATATTAGTCTTACCTTTATGAGCAAAAAAGTTTCACATAGCGCTGGCACTTCCATGTTCTGCAAAGCGTGCTTCAGCTTTACTATCCGCACAAACGATTGGATATGAGCAGTGTTGGGAGTAACGCATTACAAAAGTAATATGTTACAGTAGTTTATTACTTTTTGCTGTAACGCGGTAATATAACGCATTACTAATACAATTTGGGTAATAATATTACTCGTTACAATCTCAGTAACGCAAGTTACATCAACATATTTTAACTCAACATTAATTTGTGAATTAAAAAAGTCCACAAGTAAAATATTTTGTCTTCCTGTTGCTGGAATTCGATGGTTGAGATGACTGCAGAGACGGATTTATGAGATGGACGCACTCCCGTTATGGAGAAACAGCACGAGTAACTCCTAGAAACATCTAGACTGGTGCCACTAAACTAATGATGAGAGCTGCGGAGTCGGAGAAGAGAAAAAATGACGGACGAGCGCATAAGCAACAAAAAATAAGCTAAAAATGACTAAATCTGTTTTTATTAAATCATAGTCCGCATATAAAATGGATGAATACGCGAAATATATCTGATTTTCAAAACGAAAAGACTAAGTGACATATGCTGCTGAGTTTGGTTCACTTTTGTGTGGAGTGGCGCTCTATGAAAGTTCACGGAAAGGAAACCAAGATGACAGAAATAAAAGTAAACACACTGCAGTTATAAATGATCTGTATGACCAAAAATGACGGAGTTATTCCGCTATTCGATTGCCCCGGCGCCTCACGCACACACAGCGTTGCAAAAGTTGCAGTCTGTTAATTATAAGAATAAAATACAGTCACTGGTCAAATGAAATAGTGCGTACTGCATAGTATCCGTGCCGTCAGCCTGAGCTCGGGCCAAACACATATTTGCTCATGTGAGGAGGATGTTTTATAAGCGCGTTAAGTACAAATCCTGGTTTACATAATAGTTTAGCATTCAAATACATCACGAATATGGACACATTTAATTGGATTGATGCAGAATGAGAGAGGTAGGCTGCACGAGAACAACACCGTTTGTTTTTAGTTTCGCTTTTACCCTCATTCGTTTTGGCTTGTTTAGCAACTTGTATTCTTCATTCTTGGTTGTTCTGAAAACCATTTAAAATAGCCTATAGGCTATTCATTGTGTTTAATGATTGTACATTATAACACTTCGCTTTATTTACCGGTGTTATTTCTGAAAGTATTAATGAGTTTTGTGCTTATCTGTGTTTAACCTAAACTACAACGTAACATTAATAGACATACCGGTAGGCCTACCTAAATATGTTTTTATAATTTTATGCTAGCTATCCTAAATTTAATGTATAATGAGCAGCTATAAACTTTTTTTTGGCATTTTATAATCTGTGGATATTTTGATGAAAGTAACTCAACAGTAACTTAAAAGTAGTGTAACGCATTACAATTTAGAGACAGTAATATTGTAATGTAACTAATTACTATTAAAAGACAGTAACTAGTAATATATAATGTATTACGTTTTGGAAGTAACTTGCACAACACTGGATATGAGCCTAATAGCACACATTTATCTAGGTTAAAGGATATTGTGATATGCTTTAAGTTTTTTATATCTATGGATTTTAATTGAAATCGTGATGACTTGGTCGTTACTTTAAAAAACAAAAACTTAAATTTAACAAATAAAAAGTGTTCCAAATATATTTCTAAATTAACTTTATAACCTAAATAAACGAAAATAAATGTAATCACTTTGCTATTAAATACAGCAGCTGTGTAATGGGGAAGAGAAAGAGAAAAAAGACCGGTTCCAGTCGGACTTGGGCCAGTAATTCTGATGAGCTGTCGGAGAAGTTCCGGGCGAGGTTTTAGGAATTTTTGCAACAAATGTTTGTTTAATAGCCTATTTAACATTCTTATTTAGGCTAGTTTCATATTTAAATGTATTTATTTATTTGATTTATTTTAGCGTTTTGTAGGCTGCTTGTTCACTGATGGAAGTGCTCAAATAAACGCACGTTTGTTAATAATGTTTGAGCCTCATTTATTTTGGGTTTCAAAATAATATACATAGGCTATGTATTTTATATATAGGCTTATATACACAAACATTATATATAATGTATATATATTTATTTATAAATAATTTAGATATAAATAATTTATTTATATATAAACACCGCGCCATTTTTTCGTTCTTCTTTTATTTAAATAGCCTACCCTTTACGGTGTCAGTAATTACTGTGCTGCTAATTTCTGATTTAGGAGTGATTTGTTTGTTAAAAAAATGTTAGGCTACCTTATTAAAAGTATTGCTCTTAACAGACCTGTGTGTTTTGTATCATTAGCGCAGTGTCCGTTCTCGAAGCATATAAGCTCTGCCTGCATGAGGCGCGCCGCATCCAACTAAATGTTCAATTTATTAATTCTGAACATGTTATGTGTCCATATTGCACCAAAATGCAACACTGCACTCCCTTGGGTCCACAGCAAAAATCGTTTGGATGAACTGTTCTCGACATAATAAAAATGCAAACAGAAAGACATACAGAGATTCCTGCCTTTATTAGAGAGAAGAATTTGTTCAGCCCCTCCCACCGAAGCTTCGAATATTCGATGTTGATTACTACCGAAGCTTCGAAGCTCAAAAAATGGTATTCGGACCAGCCCTAGACCTGAAGGATTTTTCTGAAGAACAGCAGTCAGTTTAACTGTTCAGGACAAACAAGGGACTCGTGAACAACTATCACTAAACAAAAAAAAAAAAAAAAAAAAATCATTCAGGTAACAACACAGTATTAAGAATCAATGGAATGTAAACTTTTGAACTTATATTGACTATATGTAAACATCTTATGTGAAATATCTTATTCAGGTCAGTACTAAATAAACAATGACATGCATTTTGTATGATCCCTCTTATTTTAGTAAAATAATTAACATTTTGCAGATTATGAAAGGGGGATGACAAATGAATTGGAAACAAACTGAATCAAAATGAGAGCTTGTGAGTCAAAACTGAATCAAATAGGGAAATATATATGAATCTTTTTTTTACTCCTCTCTCTAAACTTCTAATTTAAGAGTGAATATAATTACCATTTTTTGAGGTAATTTTTATTAACGAAATACATCAGTCAGGATAGATGGGAAAGTACACACAGAAAGTAAACAAAGAGCATGTGTGTGTAAATGTTTGTCAGGAGAAGCAGTGTTCTGTAATTTAACAGCTCTAGTGAGGCTGTCACACAGAGTTTGTATTTGGATGGAAACCTGAGCCCCGCTCTGCAGCCAGCACTGAGGTCAGAGGTCACTGGCCCTGTCTAGTTAGGAATGCATTGTGTCATTTGGATAGTTCCAAACACGGCCCCCTTAAAATGCTTATTATTTCACCTCAAACACACTGGGCATGTTATTCCCATGCAAGCCTTTCCCCTGCAGTGATAACTGTCATGCAAGTCAAACAAAGACAAGCCTCTCTGGAGTGATGAATGCTGGCTTGCTGGAGACATACATTTCCATAAGTACAACAGCATGTAACCATGCATATATTCATATTTGCGCAGACGTATAGTATTTCATATCGCCTCTCCGCTAACCTCCTCTGTCTTTATGGGAGGCCCTGATTAATTCTCTCAAAACATTTCCCTTTTGAATAATACTGGAACAAAAATGAACACAATCCCAAACTCCAATGCTTTCGAATGTAGTAAACACCCACCTCCACTATTCATTGAGAAAAAAAAAACAAAAAAAAAACAGCCAGGTCTCATTCCTCATCTTGAGAGCAACATCTGTTAGCCAGTTCACCGTGAGGACCAATCAAACACGGTTTCTGTTGTCATGCTGCTAAACCCTGGGTTAGCCGAGACATTATGAAAATGTATGTATTACTTTGTAGTTCTTCTTGATGTATTAACCTTCTAAGGAAGATGTGGGTTTAGGAGACAGGATGACCATTTCCTGGTATTTATTTTCTCGTAAGCCTTATACCGTGGCACTATGTCTTGTAAAGTCATCACTCTCTGTCATAAAAGAGAAACACTAGAAGCCTCATGACAGTTCAAAAGAAGGAGAGTAGGTCTAGTAAACACTCTTTCACATTTAACTACTGGACTACATTTCCAATTATACACAAAATCTTTTTTAAAGCATGTTGGTTATTGTAAATCCCATTTAAAATAACATCACCAATCAGGCACAATATGCTCAGTCTAAATATCTACTCATTTTTGAGGCAATACATCAAAATGTGTTCTTGATAAAGTTGTTGGGAGGTTGCAACACAATCTCTACACCCTGAGCTTACACAATGTTTTATTTTCTATTATGATACATGTGGCCCTGGACCACAAAACCAGTCAAAAGAGTAATTTTTTTTTTAAATTGAGATGTATACATCATCTAAAAGCTGAATAAATAAACACAACATTAAAAAAATAAAACATGCATATATATATATATATATATATATATATATATATATATATATATATATATATACATACATATATAAATAAAATGTTTATTTGAATAAATTACTAGATCTGAAAAATTATGGTTTTCATTTTATTGATCCAAAAACCTTAATACTGTGAAAAAATTGCTGTTTTTTAAAAATATATTTCTTATGATGGCAAAGCTGAATTTTCAGTGCTCATTCCTCTAGACTTCAGTGTCACATGATCCTTCAGAAATCATTCTAATATTCATAAAATTGAAGAATATAAACACAAGATTAACAAATAAAACATGTTTGAGGATTTAAAAAACTAAAAACATTCTCATCATAGAAGAGGTGTATTCAAGTCATAAAAATGAAATGCATTTTTCTATAAAAAAATAAAAAAATACTAAATTACTCTTAAGATTAAACGTGTTTATTCTAATAAATATTCAAAACATTCTCATCAGAGATTAAGTGTGTAATGCATTTTAATTCTATATTTCTGAATTAATTACTAGAATTAGTTTTCATTTTTATTGACTTATGAATTTATTCTTGTAATGGCAAAGTTGGATTTTTCAGCAGACATTACTCAAGTCTTATAGTGTCACATGATCCTTCAGAAATCATTCTAATATTCTAATAACTGAAAAAAAAACCTTTAAAAATTAAAACATAAGATTAGAAAAAAATAAAAACATTCTCATCATAGAAGAACTGTATTCAAGTCATAATGTATTTTAATTATATATATTTTGAATAAATTACTAGATCTGGATGTCATTTCATTGCCACATCTACCACTCCTCTGTGTGACTGGAAACATACGACAGAGACGCAATAATGTTGCACAAATATGAACAAACATGGCAGAGGGTGTGATGTTCTCTAGGCAGAACATTGATGATTAGTTGTGGTGGTGACGTTACAAGCCAACACAGCTGCCAATGAGATGCAGCACAGCGTGGAAACATCTTGTGTGGTACACATCTCAAATTACCTGCTTCATTCCACACATATTCAGAAAACAACTCAAAATAGAATAGAAAGAAATATTACCGTGACGATCGCAGTAAAAGATTACATTTACTTTCTGACTTGCATGCATGTTACTGGTTTATCTGGACTCAGACTGTACTTAAGCAGCATTAAAGTAAACCTATATACTGCAGTAGCTGGAATGACGTCATATTTTCTTTAAGGAAAATGGAAAAAGAAAGTGCATCAAAAGGCTGCCGAGGCTTGCTTGTGAAACTGTGGAAGCCAGCTCAGGGGACAAATCTAAGGAGAACAGATGATATAAGGTTTCCCTCCTAATAATTTCAGGAATTTCATTATTTCCTATGAAAATATTTGGCTGGCTTTTTGGCTGTACAGAAGGGGAAAAGGGGTCAGGGAGTTTCACGGTGAGATAAATAAGTCCGCTATAGAGTAAGTGCAAAAAGAGCTTGTTTTTTAAAAACGTAGGCTTCTGCTTTAATAAAAGTTCCACTACTGTAGGTCAAAGCCACCTAATCTGAGTTCAATTAAGTTTAATCCACTGGCTCACTTGCAAAAACACAACACGAATCAGATGTGGACGTAGGCCTACTATAAAAACAGCAGGCCAAAGTATGCATATGTCCAGCCAAAGTATGCAGGCATCAGTGGTCATGTATTGCACAATGCTGCTCAGGATCATTTGAGGGTTTTTTTTCTTCTTCCCTGATTCTGCTGAGTAGGGAAGTGGGTGACACTGGCAGTACAACGTTTGAAGCCACATAATGAATCACTAGGCTCGCATTCGGAGGTGATCACCTTTTACGAATGCCAAAATAGTCCTCCAGGTCAGCCAGTCCATTCACATCTACACATGTACAGTACAGGCTCGTGTCATGGGAAGGCTGTCCATTAAATGAGCAAAAAAAGCGGGGAGGAAAAAAAAAAAAGCGCAGACGTCACTGCTGATCAGTTCCGCCTGGCTGCACTCAGAGTGCTCCAAGTGGTGTGTTGACGCATTTATATTTAATGCCTATTAAATGCGCGATTATGGCTTCATCCATTTACACCCATGTATTATTCATCTGAATCAGTAAAGACGGCCTTACATCCAGATGTACCGAGTGTGGTTTTGCGTAGAGCTGCTCGGGGCGGGTTGGCATGGCAGTGTTCACCAGTTGGCTGAGAGGGCTATAATTTTCTCAGCCTTTCAGGGATCTTTTCATCAGCTCCAAGTACATAAGAGGAGTGATCAATCATCTATACAATTAGCATCATGCACAACCAGGCGTGAAGTTCACAGGCTTGTGGGATAATTTGTAGCTGACCTCTACAGGAATAATATAATTCACAGACAGTTACCATAAAAGGGGCTAGAAGAGAGGAGGATACGTTTACGCGAGGTCTACGGAAAACGAGGGCTGTTTGATATATGAAGAAAAGAAAACTGAAGTAGAGATGCACCGATTGACCGGTTAGGGATCGGAATTGGCCGATTTTTCGCATGATCGGCGACCGGCCGGTCAATTTCTCCTCTTGCCGATTCCTAGCCGATCCCAGCGGCGCAAGCAATTACGTCACAGCCACGCGCGGGCACTCACAGTCGCGTGTAAACGTGTCGTTGGTGTGAGTGAAGATGACACAAAGATAGCAGTTTATAACATTTATAAGCCCAAAATACAACGTGAGGGAACAACCACGAAAACGTTCGTAACAACAAACCTAATAAGACACTTCCATCATAAAAACCATCACTCAGCTGAATATGCCCAGTTTGAAAGGGGGAAAGCGGCTAAAGCTAGCGCTCAGAGTCTAAGTCAAAGCTCGCCCAAAAAGTGTCGAAAAATGAGCGCTTGCTTAGCTTGGCTGGACATGTGGTAGATCGCGCCCCCCGCTCTAAATATTTTGCGTGTCTCTAGTTAACACACCTGATTCAGATAACCCGCTCGTTAGGAGTAAGCTCCGTGAATGAACTGTGTTCCGATTGACATGGTCCCTGCATAGTGTTCATTGCTCCCTACTCCCTGAGCAGGGGAAATCCGTTGAAGTTTACAACGCTTTCATTCATTCACATATTTGCGCTACGCCACCGCATACAGCGTCTTCACACATTCTGAATCGAGTGTTCCAACTGAAGGTAATTAAAGCGTGCGAGACGTGAATCTAAATTGTATTTATTTACAGATGCATTTGTTACACTTCTCTAGTAAGTTTCATCTGCGTGTGAAGATGCTGTGTGCGGTGGCGTAGCGCAAATATGTGAATGAATGTTCCGAAGTGTAGTAGCCTACCGCTGGATTAACTGGTGACAAGGCAGAAATGCTTCTCTTTATCAAGAAAAATTGCCATTAATGCTCAAGTAATAGCATTTAGTACTAGCATTGTTATTTCTACCTGTTTGAAGACACAATGCACTTTTTGTAAAGTTATTACGTGAGACGATCTTGTGTGTTTTTTTTTAAAATCCATATAAAATTAATTGAAGAAAAGTAGATTTTTGTAAGTAAACCTGCTTTGTTACTTATATTTTATTTCTAATGTTTTCAAGGCTCAGAGCACTTTATTTTGTTAAAGTTATTTTATTATGAGAAGATGCTGTAATGTTTATTCATTTCGTTTATTATAAAATAAAAAGAATTACATTGAGGAAAAGATTTTTGTTAGTATAACTATACTATGTTAGTTACAGGAACTAATTTTATACTTTTTCGAAGGCACAAAGCACTTTATTTTGTTATTAAAGTTATTTTGTTGTAAGAACAAAATAATTTTTGTTTAATTTTGTTAATTAAAGAAACTATTTCTGTATATTCTTTCATTACAAAAAAATCGGAATCGGCAAAAATCGGAATGGGCAGGTCACTCTTACTGAAAAATCGGAATCGGAATCGGCCAAGAAAATTGAAATCGGTGCATCTCTTACTGAAGTAGATAAAACACGGGCAATAGTGTACTAAAGGAATACAGTGAGCAACTTTCACTGTGGCCTCTCAAAAATGAGTGCAATGTACAGTCTTAGTATGGATGTTCCAATGCCTATCTGAGACTGTTTTCCACAGGAAACACCTGCCCAAAGTCATAAAAACATTTATTTTTGAACTGTCTGTTCCTGTGCCCTCCATTACTTCCAGGTTCTGTCATCTGTTATACTACTATCACAGTTTTCCCTCTCAGAAATGTGTTTTAATTGTTTTTAATTGGTTTGAGATTTACTTATAAGCTTAGTAATTTTATTGCGCCAAAAATCTAAATTAGAGTCAAACTATAATTTTCCAATTTCTGTAAAAAAGACACTACCGGTCAAAAGTTTGGGGTCAGTAAGAGTTGTAATGTTTTTAAAGAAAGTCTCTTATGCTCATCAGTGCTGCATTTATTTAATCAAAAATATAGAAAAAAAAACTGTAATATTGCGAAATGTTATTACAATATAAAATAATGGTTTCTATTGTAATATACTTTAAAATTTAATTTATTCCTGTGATGCAAAGCTGAATTTTCATCAGCCATTACTTCAGTCTTAAGTGTCACATGATCCTTCAGAAATCCTTCTAATATACTGATTTATTATTAGAATGAACTATATTGGATCTATATTGGATTATATATTGCAACAGTTGCCCTGCAAAGTATTTATTTAGAAATTGTGGTATTTTTTCAGGATTCTTTGATGAATAAAAAGCTCAAAAGAACAGCATTTATTCAAAATATAAATATTTTCTAACAATGTAAGAATTTGCTATCACTTTTTATCAATTTAACACACCCTTGGTGAATAAAAGTATTAACTTCTTTCAACAAAAAAAAAAAAAAAAAAAAAAAGAAGAAGAAAAATTTACTGACGCCAAACTTTTGACCGGTAGCGTAATAGCATAGACATTTCTTTCTGCTGTGACTTTAATACGCATTCAAACTGTTCATGCATCAGTTTAAACTGTCCACTTCAATGAATCATGTATAGTATCAATGCATATTAAAAGGTGTTACTAAAAAATGTATATAAATATTTCAGTTTACTCTGTTTATACATACTGTATACACTACCAGTCAAAAGTTTTTGAACAGTAAGATTTTTAATGTTTTTTAAAGTCTCTTCTGCTTACAAAGTCTGCATTTTTTTATCCAATATACAGCAAAAACAGTACAATTCTAAAATATTTTTACTATTTAAAATAACTGTTTTCTATTTGAATATGCTGCTTAAAAAACATTTATTATTATTATTATGTTGAAAACAGCTGGGAAGAATTTGTTCAGGTTTCTTTGATGAATAGAGAGTTCAGAAAAACAAATCTTTTGTAACATTATAAATGTCTTAACCATAACTTTTGATCAATTTAATGCATCCTTGCTAAATAGAAGTATTTTAGAAAGAATCATACTGACTCCAAGCTTTAGAATAACTTTAGTGTAACTTTGTCTTCCCTTGCAAAGGTTCTATGATGGAAAAATACTATATTTCATAGTTTTTGTAAGTAAATGCGAAGTTACTTGGGAGAATGCAATACTTTTGTGAAAGAACGCAAAGTTTCTTGTGCAACGCAATACTTTTAATAGAGATTACAACAGTTTTTGCAAGCAAAGGCAAAAGCATTTCCTCACATTTCATATTGTGTTTTATTACCATGTCCCCTTAGGGATTGTGTTAAATACAGTCTAAAAACATGGCTTGATATTGTTTTTTAAACAATTTTTGTGTTATGCATTAAACACAGTACATGTTACCGTTTTGAAAATATTATCCGGTAACACTTTGCAATGAGGGGTCATATGTTAACATTAGTTAATGTAATAACTAACATGAACGAACAATGAACAATACGTTTAGTGCACTATTTACTAATCTTTGTTAATGTTAGTTAATAGAAATACAGTTGATTGTTTGTTCATGTTAGTTCACAGTGCATTAACAAATGTTAAACACAACTTGTGATTTTATTAATGCATTAGTAAATGTTAAAAATGAACATTGCCTAAGATTAATGAATGCTGTAGAAGTACTGTCCATTCTTAGTTCCTGTTAACTAATGAACCTTTGTTATCCTCAAAAATGATTAAGAAAAAAACAGTCCTTTGAGCTACTTCAGAGAAAATACACAGAGATATATTGAAGATTAAAGGCGGAAAAACATTGAGAGCTGTTTCCCCAGGTCTACATTCATGCTGACTCAACATGAGCTGTGTGCCGTCACATTTGATGCGGACAGCCAGACACACAAACACTGACATTGCAATAAAGCATCAGCATTATTTGGTTCTCATAAATCTCTCACTTTATTTGAAAAGGCAAACATGTTTGAAATACAATTAAAGCTCTGGAACTAGTTCAGCGCAAGTGAGTAAGCGTGTCCAGCACTGTTAACGCGGTGGAGTGGAAGTCCCCAATGAAAAGGGCTCTGCGCACAAATGAATCAGCTGGCCTCACAGTGGCATGTTAAAGGACTATTTAATTGCTGCAGTTTAAAAAGAGGAAATCCTTCTGTCCCCAGGGCTTAACTCTTTATCCAAACCTACTTCTGAACACCAGGGGTTGGACCTTGTGGTTGTGTGCCTAAGTGTGTGTGGCTTTGCATGCGATAAAGAGGGAGACAGATCTCTGTGGCTTTTTTAGCTTGCCACTTGTGTAGACAGGTGGTTTCTCAAGCCTCCAGAAGAAAAAAAGGTGTTAAGAGTGTGCTTTTCCTGTCTAAATCCTTGATAAGGTAACCGGCTATTAGCCGGCTTAGTTTACAAGCCGAGTGGCTTAGATTATGCTGCGGAGTTTCACACTGGGCTAATAGAGATACTCTTATTATTTGAGTTGGATCTCCTCTTCAAGAGAGCCCTGGACAAAGCAGGAGGCAAAGAGAGCGCACAGCGGTACAACATACCTTTGACTATTCTGAGACAAACAAGTATGCTCTCGAGATATGCTGTTAGGAAAGCAATGCATCTTCTTTTCTCTCTACAGCTAGTGTTGTGACCTTTGAATCATCAGTGATCAGTGAAAGCACCGCATCGAAGCTAAATACTGCCATTCAGTTGAATTTATTCCTGAAATTCATGTCAATTCAGGTAGAGACGACCATGTTTATACAAAATCTGCATAATGTCTGAACCGAAAGCGAACAGCTAGTTTTTAAAGAAGCGATGATGTCACTCTCTTTTTGACACTGAGAGCTCGTCTGAAGTGCTTGAAAATGAGCCAGATGTACGGGTCTTGACTCATGCAATTATCCAGACTTTATACAGACTCATTTTTATACTGTCTCGCTCTACCATCGTTTCTCTCACCAGCTCTGCAGTCTCGGGGTGACCCAAACATATCATTTAAATGCATCAGCTTAAAGTGCATACTGAAAATGACGTCTTGGTCATTTGTGGTTTACTAATAATTGTTGATGTTGTTACACTGATGCCAACCTTTTTTGAGTTGCTGTGCAGTAATGTTCAAAAGTTTGTGGTCAGTAAGATTTTTAAAAGAAATTAAAGGGATAGTTCACCCAAAAATGACAATTTGATGTTTATCTACTTACCCCCAGGGCATCCAAGATGTAGGTGACTTTGTTTCTTCAGTAGAACACAAATGAAGATTTTTAACTCCGTTGTTAGTCATATAAATGGCAGTCAATGGGATCCATACACATACAACATACACAGACAAAACCAAGTTAAACCCTGCGGCTCGTGATGATACATTGAGGTATTAAGACACAAAACAATCGGTCTGTGCATGAAATGGAACAGTATTTATATATTTTTTTTTACCTCTAATCCACTGCAATGTCCAACTGTCCTGAGCACGTTCACAACAGCCGGCATAGTTGACACATGCATGGCTGGATCTGTTGTGCATTTACATTACTCACTGTTTACACCATACACAGTGCAGATATTGTGGGTATGACAGCTACTCAAAATGGTAATTACTTGTGCTAATCCTGATTGTTGCAACTGATTTAAAACTAAAAGATTACATTTGCTTGCACAAACTCATCCGGGAGTGTTGACATTTCACCAACTCTCAACTTTGACATGTCACATGCCAGCTGTTGTGAACGCGCTCAGGACAGTTGGACATTGTGGTGGATCAAAGGGTAAAAACAATTATATAAATACTGTTCAGTTTTCTTGCACAGATCGACTGTTTTGTGTCCTAACACCTCAATGTATCATCACAAGCCACAGGGTTTAATTTGTTTTTGTTTTTTTGACTCTCAAAGCCGTAAATTCTATTTACTGCCATTATATGACTGACAGACTGCAACGGTTTGAGTTAAAAATCTTTGTTTGTGTTCTACTGAAGTCACCAAGATCTTGGGATGCACTGGGGGTAAGCAGCTAAACAGCAAATGTTAATTTTTGGGTGAACTATCTCTAAATATTTTTATTTAGCAATGTTGCATAAATTGACTAAAACTTAAAGTAAATGCATTTATAAGGTTACAAAATATTTTAAATAAATGTTGTCTCCATTCATCAAAAAGTTCTATTTGTGACCATGGACCACAAAACCAGTCTTATGCAACATGGGTATATTTGTAGCAATAGCTAAAAATGCATTGTATGGTTCAAAATGATAGATTTTTCTTTTATGCCAAAAATAATTAGGATTTTAAGTAAAGATAATGTTCCATGAAGATATTTTGTAAATTTCCTGTCGTAACATCAAAACTTTGATTTTTGATTAGTAATATACATTGCTAAGGACTTAATTTGGACATCTTTAAAGGCAATTTCTCAATATTTTGTTTTGCACCTTCAGATTCTAGATTTTCAAATATTTGTATGTCGGCCAAATATTCCTATCCTAACAAACCAACCATACATCAATGGAAAGCTTATTTATTCAGCTTTCAGATGATGTGTAAATCTCAATTTCAGTAAATTGACCTTTTTGACTGGTCCAGGGTCACATTTATTATGGTTTAAAAATATCAATCAGCACAACTACTTTCAAAATTGATAGAAATTATTTTTGAGCGCCAAATCAGAATATTAGAATGATCATGTGACACTGCAGACTGGAGTAATTTCTGCTGAAAATTCAGCTGTCATCACACTATTTAAAATGCAATTAAACTAGAAAATAAATTGTTAAACTACTTAACAGTTATTTTTAAATAGCAAAAAATGTCATAATTTAACTATTTTTACTGTATTTGTAGACTGTTGGCTGACTATCTGATGCACAAGGCACACAAAATGGGAAACAATCAAGGAGTTTTAAAGTCATCATCTGATTGGCTGAATTTTACAGTATTTCTGGGAGATGTGGCACGTTCTTTGAAGGGATAGTTCATCCAAAAATGATTAATTACTCACCCTCATGTCTTTCCAAACCTGTAAGAACTCCATTCATCTTTGAAACACAAATTCAGATATTTTTGATGAAATCCAAGAGCTTTCTGATCCTGCATAGACTACCACATTCAAGGCCCAGAAAGGTAGTAAGGACATCTTTAAAATAGTCTGGGCCTTGAATGTGGTAGTTGCGGTTTTTTATTTATTTATTTGTTAAACAAACTGATTGGTTGCTTTACATTTCAGTCAGACATCCTGTATACCTTCTGCCAAGGTCTGAAAATACGAAAAAAAAAGTTAGAAATAATGCTACTTAATAATATCAACCTGTATCTGAGCTATTACTTTAAGATAAAGGCAACTTATTATTAGCTAAATCCCAATTCAATATCACATATTACTGAAAGAAAACAGACCCAGTTATTAAAACCCAGATGTTTTTTGGACTTCTTAATAAAAAGGTCTGCTGAAAATTGCAGATTTTAAAGCTGACTGCAACATCTGCATGAGTCTTAGGCAAAAACAAATTCACCACAGCATTTGATTTCATTGTTCTGTTCTTGCACAACTCTTTGTTCATGCGTTCTTGTACAATCAAAAAGGAATGTCAAATCACTTCGTTATGCAGCCTTCGGCAAAGCTCTCCAGACATACCATAATCAAATCAAAACAAGCAACAAGTTGGAGTGCTCTCCGCTTGACCACACGCTCTAGTCTCATCTCACACACGAACACACACAAACGTCAGCAGGACAAACTGCCATTACAGCAACTAAAAAACAAATACAGTCAACTAAGGATTTGTAACCGCAGACGGACAGGAAGCAATATGATTGTGCAATTTGCGAGCAGTACCACAATGCAATGAGGTTACGAACCTGGAACCAATATTTTAATTTATATAACCCCTCAAAGGTAAGTGATGCCTTTTATATTTAATTCATTCAGATTTACAGATATTGAATATGCAATCATTCAACAATATTCAGTTTCTGTTTCCTGAGAATAAAAACTTTCATCTTGGGCCTTGACATGCCTCTCTCTTTTTTATCTGGCACAGATCCCTAGTTGTCCTTAAATACCCTTGTTTTTTTCTGATTAAATACACTAAACTGCAGTAAATGATAATCAGCGCATTTGCTTTCAAGAATCCGCTGCAGACGTACAGTGGGTTTCGAATGTCCACCTGTGAAACTGCTTCATGTAGTACAGTTTTTTTACAAATACATTATGAGAACAATCAAAGTGATACGTTGTATTGGGAAAATTAACATGAATTTCATAATGCAAAGATGCTTGTTTCCGCCATAAGAAAAATTAAAAGGTAATTAACATTTAACAGTACTTGAAAAAATTTAGTTAAGACTGCTCAGTATACATTTAAGTTTAGTCAGAAGCCAAATTATGAAAACTTAAATATAATAAGTGACCTTAACTAGATTTATCTTGAGGCAATAAGATTGCAAGATTTTTTTTAAGTAAAGTTAACAAATTGGATCTTCCACTGAAAACTTCCATTTTTTTTCTGACACGAAAAAAAAGAATTGCAAGTTTATGTCACAAGTTTAATTCTAAAGGTCATTGTCCAAAATGTTCGTATGCGTTTTTTTTTTACCTTAATTCTATTTTTTTTCCGACACAAAAGAAAAAAGGTAATTGCGACTTTTATATCAAAATTCTGTCTTGTATTCCTTAGAATTGTAAGTTTATGTCACAATTTTGAGTTTATATCTCTCCACTCTGCCTTTTTTTATTTTAAGTTTACATCTTGCAATTTCGAGACGAAATAAAAAATAAAAAAGGTAATTGCGACTTTTATATCAAAATTCTTTCTTGTATTCCTTGTAGTTATAATTGTCTTGTAATCCTCAGAATTGCAAGTTTATTTCACAATTCTGAGTTTGTATCTCTCCACTCTGCCTTTTTTTTTTAATTATAAGTTTACATCTTGCAATTCAGTTTTTTTTGACACAAAAAAATATAATCGTGACTTTTCTCACAATTCTGTCTTGTATTCCTCAGAATTGCAAGTTCATGATGCAATTCGAAATTTATATCTCCCCACTCTGCTTTTTTTATTCTAAGTTTACATCTTGCAATTCTGTCTTGTATTTCTCAGAATTGCAAGTTTATATGTCACAATTCTGAGTTTACATCTTACAACTCTGCCTTTTTTTTATTCTAAATGTCATTGCAGTCCAAAATTTTCTTATGCGTTTTTTTGTTTGTTTTGTATTCGTCATCCTTTCCTAACCAAATTCTTGCTACGGTTGCAAAAACGCAGAAAATCCAACCTGATCCTCTTTTTATTATTTATTTTTATTTATTATTGTGTAAGCGTGATTGACACAACACAAGGTCGTATTTTTTAACGTGCAAAAATTTCTAAAGAAAGTTTCGGACTCGTGTGCAATGACCTTAATTCTGTTTTTTTTTCGACACGAAATAAAAAAGAAAAAAGTTAATTGCGACTTTATCAAAATTCTGTCTTATATTACTCAGAATTGCATGTTTATGTCACAAAAGTTTATATCTTGCAACTGTGCCTTTTTTAATTCTAAGTTTACATCTTGCAATTGTTTTTTTTTTCTAAACTAAATAAAGAAAAAAGGTAATTGCGACTTTTATATCAAAATTCCGTCTTGTATTCCTCAGAACTGCAAGTATATGTCGCAATACTGAATTTATATCTCTCCACTCTGCCTTTTTTTATTTTTCCTACACACGCACAAAAAAAAGCCAATTGTCTGATGTAAACTCAGAATTGCGACGTATAAACTTGCAATTCTGAGTTTATATCTCACAACTGACTCTTTTTTTTTATAAGACAGAATTGTGAGAGAAGTCATTATCTTTTTTTATTTTGTGTTGGAAAAAAAAACAGAGTTGCAAGATCTATCTTCAAAAGTTTACGATTACCTTTTTTATGGAAACATGCTTCCATAGGTTTGTCCCTTTTGCTTTATTAACAGCAGCACTTGAGCTGTTGAACCAGATGAACATGTTCTCCGGTATTGATTGAGTCACATGAACGTCACAAATCTACTTATTTGATAAGTGACCAAAAAGAAATGCAAAATCATAAATTTAAATAGTTTTAAATTAGGGATGCACCGAATATTCGGCCACTGAAAGATTTTTATAACCGAAACAACATGGCCGAAACAGTATGTTGACGCAAAGATCTGCAGACCATAGAGTGTCTGCAGCTCTATGGTCTGCAGTTGTGCGTGCAGTGATGAGAGCAGAGAAGGAGACAGATGTAGCTTTCAGTGAGTGAAAAACAATGGCTTTACGTTGGTGTTACGTCGCAATATTTTAAAAATATGTCTTTTCTATATACTGTATTTTTATAAATATTTATATTTTAAATCATGGAGGTGAGCCAATGGATATCACACAAGCAACATGAGAACTGCGCAATATGTTAAAGTGAAAGTAAAAACTGACAGCGCTTTCAGCATCTGACGTGCATTTTCTCAGAGAAAAAGAGAGACGATTATACGTCATATGCTGATATTAATTTAGTCCCCTAATATTTTTCTTGTGCCCCGAACATGGTGGGAAAAAATAAAAATTAACGTATTTTATGTAAGGTTTGGTAGATAAGGTAAGTCGGTTCTTGAATTAAAGCTCTTAATTTTCATTGATGACTGCAGTGTTATTAGGGGTTAAGAAAGTCTTAATTATGATTTCAGGTGGTCTTAAATGTGGGGACTGAAAGACAAGAATTGCGATGAAACTTCAAAAGGCTATCCATTGAATAAATATGAGCGCTGCACGTTTCAAAGTCATTTGCTGCGCTGCTTTGTGTACCATTCTGACAGTGCCTCCTGCTGGAAGAGAAACACTTAAAAATTAAACAATTTAAACAAAGGCAGTAAAATATATGTATATGTTATTTAAGTAATATAACACTTGATTGATAATAATTGTTTAAATAAATATAATTGATTTATTCTTTGAAACTTTAATATTAATTTATGCAATTGCAATGCCTTGATTTTAGTAAGATTAGTACACAGTCATAGCCATAAATGCAATGGTACTAATAATTGGCATAATTCTTTCGGTGTTTCGGTTTTCGGCCATGGTTTCCTCTTTTTCGGTTTTCGCTTTCGGGCCAAGAATTTTCATTTCGGTGCATCCCTAATTTAAATTCAATTTTGAATTTAAGATTGTCAGCGTAATCTCAGACTTCTAAAGCCCACCGTATGTCACAAAACTTGCAGAGTGTGTAAAGTTACAGGAACTGTTGCTGAGAAGAGTGGAAAAGAGATCTTTGGTTTGTCCCACCATCTAGAGAACAAATACAGAGCTTTACCCCAACAGTATCCAGTGCCCCCACAACCTCAACATATTTCTGGAAGGTTCTTTTTCCTGAGCAGGACTCCCAGAAGAGTCTCTAATGCTGTAAGTAATAGTGTTGGAGATTCTGCTCTAAGCTGTGATTGGCTCCTCTGTTTGTCCAGGGGGACATAGTTTCCATTCCCACTTACTCTCTATCAAATCACTTTTATAAGCTTACAGAAAAGGAGAACTATGTCTAGAATCTCCTCGGTCTTCACATCTGGTCACCACGAGAGTAGTTCATTTCACCCACAGAGTAAAACGTGATTGGTTGCCGTGCTCTGATTCGGTGCCAAAACGGACTCCGGGGACACATGAAGCACATAAGAACGGGCCTGAAACTCACTATACAGACACACCAAACAGTGCACACCAAACCATAGGGCCCAGACTCATCCTTCACCGTGCTTTATTGTCCCTCAAACTGCATCCACCCCTGTATACGTTAATTCATGCTCCAGAACTCAGACTCCGGTTCAGCAGTTAAGATGTTTTCAGGAGGTCACGTCATAATACATTAATGGAACAGAATTAAAATAGCCGAAAGCTTCACACAAAGGAATGAAAATTATAGTGCCCTAGAGTTCACGTCTGGCACTTGCAAAATCTTTAAACAGCTTTGAACTTCTAACCTTGAGCTTCAAAAGAAGAAGAAAAAAATTGTTGTATACACGGGTCAGTGAGAAATGAGTATCCAACATCAAGAAAGATTTACAAATCAGGTTACATAATTCATGTTATTCATATGGTTTTGACTTTAGTAACATTTACAACTAAGTTTTAATTTAATGACTCTAAAAATGCCATGTGGTGTAACCATCAAGTAAAAAGTACTAACATATTTTGCTTACACCTTGTACGCATATCTTAATATTCAAAAACATTTTTAAATATGATTAATTCATAAATACAATCATCAGTTTTTGGGGAGTCACACCATGAGACATTTTATAACCTGATATAATCAAGCCTTGCCAGTAATTTCAATCTGATTCTTTTAACAGGGCTTTTTTCTTCATTATGATATTCAGACAGTATCACCCTGAAATGTTTGACTTTACAACCCAATAAACTGCATTTTACAGTACTTTTGAAAACACTAATAGTTATTGTTGACAAAAATTAGCGTGTAAAAAGTATTTTAACCAGATAAAGCCTACCGTACCCTATTTAATACAAAAACGTCTCAAAGTTATCAAATATTAATTTAAAAATGTAATGTAAAATCTGTTATATACAATAGTGTATCATTCCAAAAATGAATTGCATCCAAGTGGTTTACTAGACTGTTACAAAGATTGATTTATATCACAAGCTAGCAGAATACCATATTACTTTCTGCAGTAATATTACTTTAATATTACATATTACTTTCTGTCCTCCAGTATGAGCTCTATTTTCTCCTATAACATACTATATAAGCCCTAAAAGCCTGATGTATCAAATATGATGCTCAACAAAAAAACACACATGCAATTTTTTTATTAGATATTGTTTTAAAATTTGTCTAAAGGTTTAAATAAACGGTTCTTATTCAAAACAATTATTTTTTATGATTATGATTGCAAATGTGAGGCTTTACAGGGTTAAGCCATACTGGAAATTAGGGGAGGGCAATACAGCAGTAGACACAATTAACAGGTAGAAGTGTGTTTGCCGGTAGAGATTTTAGACTGTGATCTCTATCACTGCTACACGCTCGCATAATGTTGTAAAACAACGTGGTCAAGAAAACATATAATTTGCACGTTTTTAACCACTGCAGTTTAAAAACAAGTTATTTTAATAAGCCACTGAAACACAATCAGCAGCGAAACAGAACTAATTTTGCTATATATGTGTGTTTCTAAACACTGTTACAGAGGTGTGCGCACATGAAGATATTTGTAGAGTGTGGAAGTATTGAACAGCTATTTTTTACACTTTATAGTCCTTGAACAGGTAAATACACAGTTGTATGTCAAAATCCCATCTTTGCAAGTATCCCCGTAAACACAGTAATTTAGGTCTTAAATGAAAACAGCTAAGAAAGAACACACATATATTGGATTAAGGTATCTCTTAAAGTGACAGCAGTTAATCAAACAACAAAAACCACTGGTCTTGACTAAATCACTTTTGTAACTTTAATAAGACGAAATATACACTACCAGTCAGTTTTTGAACAATAAGATTTTTTGTTTTTAAAGAAGTCTTTTCTGCTCAACAAGCTTGCATTTATTTGATCCAAAGCACAGCAAAAACTACTGCATGTATATATTTGGATCTTTCTATTCATCAAAGAATCCTAAAAATAAAAACTACTCAACTGTTTTAAATATTGATAAATAATAATAATAATAATAATAATAATAATAATAATAATAATAATAATAATAAATGCTTTTTGAACAGCAAATTAGCAGAATTAATGAGTAGAATGATTTCTGAAGGATCATGTGACACTGAAGACTGGAGCAAGGATGATGAAAATGTAGGTTTGATCGCAAGAATAAATTACATTTTATAATATATTAAAATAGAAAGCAGTTATTTTAAATAGTAAAATATTTTACAATATTACCATTAAAAATCTTACTGTTCAAAATCATTTGACTGGTAGTGTATATTTAATTTACACAGTAAAGAATATGCAGAGCAATGTTTTTATACATTTGATTATTTCATACAATGCATTTATTATTTCTTAGTTAGTTGTTCTATTGCAGTTTCTTTGTCCTACTGCTTATAATTAGTTTCTTATTCTTATTTAATCACATACTGTTTACTTGTCTTCAGTAAGCTTGAGTTTTTTTTTTTTTAGACTAGTATTAGTTTTTGTGATATTGACTATAGTGATAAGAAATATGATAAGATATTCACACACCAGATATATATTTTTTATATTTTTTACTAGTGGGTGCAGGACACTGTAGTTCATTTATGTAAGTGAGAATAGCAAAATAAAGTAAACTGTGACATATAACCAAAAATTCTTCATACAGTTTACAGGACTACCAGTAAAACTAGTTTATAGTTGTATACTGTCATACTAACAGGTTTTTTTTTGGTTGATTGTAATCCATTACATAGCTTTCTATCAAAGTTATCTGACATTATCAAGATAAATAAATTTTGGTTTGACTGTATATTGCGATATATATTACCGTGAAATAAAATGACTCATGATGTAAGATTTTGTACATATCGCCCACCCCAACTGTATATAGTTTGCTATTTGAATGTTTAATGAATAATTTAACAAATTAATCAGTATTCAACATTCTGTGCATCACTGAACAGGTTTGAAAAAGCAATTGAGAATTACCTGTGGGGTGACGCAGGGTTGAAGCAGGTCTTGGTGACATCAGTGATGTTGGGGTTGCAGCAGTCCCCATGATCGTAATAGAAATTGTCCCAGTTACACTCTGGATCGCAAACCCCATTCCCCTGCTTGTATTCGGGACAGCGTGCAGTCTGCCTCTTACAGTATCCGGCGTCGAAGCCAGTAAGAGTGTGGTTACATTCTGGATCGCACTCTTCATCGCCCACTTTGCTGATATCACAGTTGGCCAGTATGAGGCGGTTACGTAAGGATGAGTTGTAGACGTTGTGAACGGTGCGCTCCCAAGTAATGTTGTAGACACGGAAAGCGTTGTTCAAGTGCTGGTGCTGAAGGTTGATCTGGTGGTCCGTAATCGTCGGCCACCGTCCATCATCGTCGTAAACATTTATCACTCGATAGCGCACCGTCTTGGGCTTGCGGAAGCTCCAGAGCTGGTAGTAGTTTGTAATCACCTCCACATTGTCACACACAGTCTGTCCGCAAGGTGGAGGTTTCAGTGCGGCGTCACTGAGGACAGCCGCCAGGTTTCGGTCTGAGTCTTCCAAGCGGGGAAAGCTGCCATCTTTTACCGTCAGCCACCGTCTTGACATGACCTCAAAGTTCTCATGGATGACCAACTGAGAGAGGTCATCAAACTGACTCAAACTGTGACCCATGTATCTAATGATCTCACGTTGACTCAGAGCCCGATGCCACAAGCTCAAGTGTTCCATCGTACCCCTGTAGTTGTGGTTTAACGCATTGCCACCGATCATTAGCACTTTGCACTTTTTGGTAAGTGGGCTGAAAATTTCACCAGATTGGTCTCGACTTACAGCAACCTGCGCCCCGTTTACGTACAGCTTCATAAAAAGGCCGTTGTAGGTGACGGCCACGTGTGACCACTGATTGGGAGTGTACGGTGCGTTGGAGGTGATCGTGGTGAGCTTGTGGGCTCGGTCTGTCTTGAGGGAGAAGAAAAAGCGAGGGTCACGGTTGGCTTGGTCGCTGACTGCTTTGATGCCGAGTAACCATCCTCTATCGCTGGACGCGTAGAAGCATTTATCATAGAGACCTGCAGGAAGATGACATGTATTAGATACAAGAACAAGCAGAAAAACACACACATTTACACAAGATTAGTTCACTTTTAGAACATATATTCTAACATATTCATACTAAAAGCCAAAAATTTCATGGGGACTTTAAAGCATTAGTTCACTTCCAGAACAAAAAAGTTACAGAAAATGTACTCATCCCCTTGTCATCCAAGATGTTCATGTCTTTCTTTCTTCAGTTGTAAAGAAATTATGTTTTCTGAGGAAAACATTTCAGGATTTCTCTCCATATAATGGATATGTATGGTGCCCCCGAGTTTGAACTTCCAAAATGCAGTTTAAATGCAGCTTCAAAGTGCTCTAAACAATCCCAGCCGAGGAAGAAGGGTCTAGCAAAACCATCGGTTATTTTCAAAACAAATTGACAATTTACATAATTTATAATCTCAAATGCTTGTCTTGTCTCATCTCTGTGATGTGCATACATAGTCTGTGTGATCCGGGTCAATACAGTTAGGTTATGTCGAAAAACTAGTGAACATACAAAGAAGATCAAATGCCCTTTACAAAAAAAAAATGTCGTAGGACAAACAGCATTGTAGGATGATTTTGAAGTTGAAGACGAAAACGAGATGGGAGTTTTTCGACATACCCTAACTGAATTGACCCGGATTACACAAACTACGCATGTGCATCGCAAAGACAAGACAAGACGAGTGGTTCAGGTTAAAAAGTATATAAATTGTCAATTTGTTTAGCTAGATAAGACCCTTCTTCTTTGGCGGGAATTGTTTAGAGCCCTTTTAAGCTGCGTTTAAACTGCATTTTGGAATTTGGGAGCACCATAGAGGTCCACTATTTGGAGAGAAATTCTGAAATGTTTTCCTCAAAAAACATAATTTCTTTACGACTGAAGAAAGAAAGACATGAACATCTTGGATGACAAGGGGGTGAGTAAATTATCTGTAATTTTTTTGTTCTGGAAGTGAACTAATGCTTTAAAGTCCCCATGAAATTTTTGGCTTTTAGTATGAATATGTTAGCCTTAAAGAAGAAGTTCATTTCCAGAACAAAAATTTACAGATAATGTACTCACCCCCTTGTCATCCAAGATGTTCATGTTTTTCTTTCTTCAGTCGTAAAGAAATTATGTTTTTTGAGGAAAACATTTCAGAATTTCTCTCTATATAGTGGACATCTATGGTGTCCATGAGTTTGAACTTCCAAAATGCAGTTTTAATGCAGCTTCAAAGGGCTCTAAACGATCCTAGCCGAGGAAGAAGGGTCTTATCTAGCAAAACGTTGTTTATTCTGGTTCAAGACAGTTAGGGTATGTCGAAAAACTCCCATCTCATTTTCGCCCTCAACTTCAAAATCGCCCTACATCGCCATTTTACCTTTTTTGTTAAGGGTGTTTGATCTTCTTTGCATTTTCACATTGCAAACACTGGGTCAGTACTTCTGCAGTGATGTAGGATGATTTTGAAAGGATTTTTAAAGTTGAGGGAGAAAATAAGATTGGAGTTTTTTGACATACCCTAACTGTCTTGAACCAGAAAAAAACTTCAGGCAGAGCAAGACAAGACAAGCATTTAAGGTTAAAAAGTATATAAATAATAAAATAACCAATCGTTTCGCTAGATAAGACCCTTCTTCCTCGGCTGGGGTTGTTTACGACTGCATTTGGGATCATTTGCATTTTGGAAGTTCAAACTCTGGGCACCATTGAAGAAAAATCCTGAAATGTTTTCCTAAAAAAAAAATAAGTTCTTTACGACTAAAGTAAGAAAGACATGAAAATCTTTGATGACAAGGGGGTGAGTACATTATCTGTGCATTTTTGTTCTGGAAGTGAACTTCTTTAAGCTGGTGTGTTTCAAAACAATGACAAAATTCGCATTTACAAGATAGAAACATTCAAAACTTAAAATCCCTGCACATTCGTTTTAGAATACGGAACGTCCACCCCTACGCTATAAATAGACGCTGAAGCTGTGGCTGAAATCGGTCACTTTTTCACAGTAGTAGTATTTTCTGTACGGTGAATGGCATATAGTGCACTATAGGGGATAGGGAACGATTCAGGCAGTGTAAATATGCTTTCCATTGGGGGGTAAGAAGTCTGGTTTCAAATCATCATGTTTAATAACAACTTTAATATTTTTGTGAAAATACATGTGATACATTTTAGGGTTTTAATGAGTACAAAGCTTATCTGGATCAATTTATTGCATCCTTGCTGAATAAAAGAATCAATTTTTTTTTTTTTTTTGTTTAAAAATGTTTTTAAAATGTTTCCCTAAATATTAAAACAATTCTTCAGAAATCAAAACATCTTTTTCATGATTATGTTCAAAACAACTTTAATATTTTTGTGAAAAAACATATGATACGTTTTAGGGTTTCGATGAATACAAAGCTCATCTTGATCAATTTAATGCATCCCTGCTGAATAAAAGCATCAATTTCTTTCTTTTTTTTTTTTAAAGTAAGCCTAGTCTCAGGCTAAAATGTGAGCCTGAGCTGTTTCAACTAAAAGAAACTTGCACTGATTGATCTTAAAATATATAAATGGCTTTGTTTTGTCTCAGTTGGACATCAGTAATGTTTTTCTCTAAGGCACATTTATAAAAAATGACTTAATTGTCCTTATTGAACTATGCCCAAATCCTGGCTTAGTCTAAGCCCTGTCTGTGAAACCAGGCCTATATATTTTTTCCAAATATTAAAACTTACTTTATTTCAAGATTTGCCTTTCAAAAGTTTGTGGTCAGTAAGATTTTTTTAATGTCTTTAAAAGAAGTCTATTATGTGCATCAAGGCCGTTTTTTTTATTTTTTTATTAAAAATACAGTAAAAACTATAATATTGTAAAATATTTGTACAACTTAAAATAATCGTTACCTGTTTTAATATACTTGAAAATGTAATCTATTCATCTGATGAATAGAGCTGATTCTTCAGTGGCAGCTGATTCTTCAGAAATCTAAACATTTCTTTCATTATAGTCATGTTGAAAACAACGGTTTAATTCTTTGTGAAAATACATGTGATACATTTTAGGGTTTAGATGAGTTCAAAGCTTATCTGAAACAATTTAATGTATCCTTGCTGAATAAAAGAATCGTTTTTTTATGTTTACATTTTTTTTTATGTTTCCCTAAATATTAAAACAATTCTTTAGAAATCAAAACATTTCGTTCACGGTTATCATGTTCAAAACAACTTTAATATTTTTGTGAAAATACATGTGATACATTTTAAGGGTTTCGATGAGTACAAAGCTTATCTGGATCAATTTAATGCATCCTTGCTGAATAAAAGAATCAATTTTGTTTTTGTTTAAAAATGTTTTTAAAATGTTTCCTGAAATATTAAAACAATTCTTTAGAAATCAAAACATTTCTTTTCATGATTATGTTCAAAACAACTTTAATATTTTTGTGAAAATACATGTTATACGTTTTAGAGTTTCGATGTGTACAAAGCTCATCTTGATCAATTTAATGCATTCCTGCTGAATAATGAATTTAAGTTTCTCTTGTTTCTCTACCTATTCAAACATTCTGTTTATACTTAAATTTTAATTTAAAATGCTCTCTTTTAGACTCACACACTTTATATTTCGTCAGTACTGAGATTTCCTACTCAAAAAATGCTAGACACAAATCACAAATATTGATTTATCCAGAAGCAATGAAAGGTGCACAGTAGTAGTTCAGCAAACTGACTGACGCAACAGCACAGACGTAAGTTACCGCAGCCTGATGCAGAGAGTGACAAAAAACTGTATGTGTTTGTCCAGAAAAGTGGGGAACACAACGTGGTTCCCATGATCAAATCATTGCGAGAGTCCAGTCCAAGGACTACAGGCCTACGAAAAAGCATCTGCTAGCAATCAGGCCCAGACAGTGTGGTCTTGTATCAACAGAGCAAAGGTTACTTGAATTTTCAAGTCTATTTTCTTGAAATGTGCCTCAGCAGTAGGGATGTTTGAAATCAAAAATGGTCCTTTTTCGGCACAGTCCGTATTATGATAGGGGCT
This sequence comes from Garra rufa, assembly GCF_049309525.1. Lineage (NCBI taxonomy): Eukaryota > Metazoa > Chordata > Actinopteri > Cypriniformes > Cyprinidae > Garra > Garra rufa. The sequence continues at coordinate 19,663,440 of NC_133365.1, forward strand.
CTAAAACCCTTTCTTCCTGTTTCGTTTGGAAACCATGTGCTGAGCTCCAGAAGGAAACGTATTCTTACATTTAATGGGTACACGTCCTTCATAATCATCCAGAGTGTGTAAAAGCGGATTTCATAGGAATCACTGTACTGCAGAAATCAGATACAGGCCATATTCTACATGTTTAATTCTTACATTTCATTTCAATTTAATCAAACAAGTCCTACAAATCCACACAAGCACCGCTGCTTAAGCCAGTAAATTGCTGAGCAATGAAACCTGAAGTCGAAGACAGAAAAGTGTCTGTCTTCCGCATGAGGAAACCTCTCATCTCCCACAGCGGAGAGAAGTGTGTTTGTTAGGGCTAATTGGTGAAACTCAGTTAGGGCGAATAAGCAGGAAAGTGTTACCAGGGTAGCAGAGGAAAATATTACTATGCTACATGACTACTTACGATATGTAACATAACTCCAAATTTACACATGCCTCTGCAACAGGGAAACGCATTTGGACTGAACCGCTCAAATCCATTTAGTGAAGCCGAATGCGCGAGGATCTTTTGACCGCTGTGACTGACCACTTTAAAGAGATCATTCATTCGGGAGCGCCCTACTAAAGAGCAGACAGGAGCTTGTAGTTCCCTCTCACTTCTGGGCTGCCAGCAGAACCACTGCCAGCATCTATAAAAATAAATTGTGCCATAAAACTGAGGAAATTACAATCTGTGAAATCCTGGAATGAGACCACTAAGTGGGAAATAACAAACAGGTACATTTCTTGCCAGCACCGAACTTTAGACATGCAAGGGGCTCAGTGTAGGGAAAGGGAAGGGGGTTCAACGAATGGATGGACGCACTAGAAAATGCTAATTTTATACTGATCGCAACTCAGATTTCATTAAAACCATCAGTGCATAATAAATACAGTACACGGCTTTAACAGAGATAATGCATTAAATACTAATGTATGATCAACAGTGCGGAGCAGCAGCCGCGCACGCAAATACAAATGCTGCTTGCTTTGCAAATTAACTTACTTTATGAAATCAATCCAGTTATTAAACTAAGTACATGCTGAAGTTAAAATGTAATTTTAGAAATTAATGCAGCTGGCTTCTCGTCCCGAATATAGCGTTCCCTGTAATCCTTTCCAATATTTCATGAAAGCATCCATTTTGAGTACATTCAATCTCAGTATCCAGCACCATGGACAGAGCACTACAAAGTGAGCATTACGAAATGAAAGACAAGCGCAGCAGCTGTAGTGTCTATATCCTTTTAATAAAACATCTGTATATAATTGATTTTTTTTTAGACTAGCTACTTTTTAGACTTAGTTGTTGACTTGTTTTATGTTAGATATGAGGTTAATGCATCCATTTGAAGTGCAGACGCAATTTTTTTTAATTATATTTCCACCAGTATTATTAAGACAAAATGTTATTTATTAGTACAGTAGGTAACACTTTACAATAAGGTTCCATTTGTTAACATTAGTTAACTATGTTAGTTAACAAGAACATAAAATGAAAATACTTCTAAAAGCATGTATTAGTTAATGTTAATTCTAACATTTACTAATACATTATTAAAAGCAAATAAATAAGTTTGCTAGTATTATTTTATGGGCGTTAGCTACCATGAACTAACAAGGAACAGTTGTATTGTATTTTTATTAACTAATGTTAACAAAGATTAATACATACTGTAACAGATGCATTTGTCATTTTTAGTTAATGCATCAACTAATGCTAACTAATGAAAGCTTATTCTATACCATATGTATTCAGTTATATAGCCTATACTGTGTGTATATATATTTAAAAGAGTTTATTTGCAAAAACAGACTTTTAAAAAAAATTTCAAACATGTTTTTATTGTGTTTTATTGTGTTTGTAGGCTGTAGTCGACTGCAGTTTGATTGAGATTAATTGGAATGCACAATGAAAAAATATGATTTTTGAAACCTGCTAAAAACAGAGTTACCCGTAATGATCAATACATTTATTACAGTATTTATTCATCTTTGTTAATGTTAGTTAACGAAAATACAGTCGTTCATTGTTAGTTCATGTTAATTCACAGAGCATTAACTGATGTTGACAAGCACAATTTTGATTTTTATATGCATTAGTAAATGTTGAAATTAAAACTAAGACTAATAAATCCTGTAGAAGTATTGTTCATTCTTAGCATGTTAACTAAAGTAGTTATCTAATGTTAACTAATGAAAAATAAAGTGTTACTATATTTGTATTAGCCTTTATCTATTAATATATTTTAAAATCAACCACTTTGTGAGAGATTTATCTTCATAAGCCTTTCACAAAGTGGGTATTACCATTGAAGAAACGTGTAATGTGTGTTACTGACTACACTAACCAAACATAAATCATCCTGTTTAGTAACATGATAATTGAATATTTAAATTTTTTATGGCCATCATTACAAAACTGTAAGTGGTGCTATTGACAGTTTTATGAGGTGCTTATTAAGTTATAGTAATGTGCCATAAAACATCCCATCCTACTGTGTGCTACGCAGAGACCTCAATGACAACAATAAAAGAAAACGCAAAATTGTACAAATTCAAAATCAACACAGTTGCTGCCTAACATCAGCAGACATGCTGTAAAACTTCTAGTAAAAATGTCATTTGTCTGAGAACAGGCTTTCTGCGCTCTCTTGCGTCTGAGGATCTGATTGACAGAAAGCAGCAGTTCATTTCATGATGTTTTGTGGCAAGGACTGTAATATCTTTACAAGTAGAAGCAATAACAAAACCACTTGAAGAAAGGATGGACAAGGCACTAATTTAATAGCTTCCTCCATCTGGACTGACACTTAAAGCATTTCCTTCTCATAATCCCATACCTGAAGAGTCCTGACTCCCAAACAGCACATATTTGTGGGTTGAAAGCTGACAGCAGATATACGAGGGCCACAACTTACACGGACCGCAAACATTTAATGCTTTGCTTAAAACGAAATTTGCTGAACAACACTATTAGATGCGCAGTTGGAGAAGCTATATAAACTCTGCCAGCGCCCCCTCGTTGCTTCTTAATGTTACTGTGACTAAGGAGATCATTTTGAGGACAGAGCAGTGGACTAATTTTAGATGACTCACTGACAAGATGTATTCAATCAATCCATTATCATGCAGCCCTCTGGAGACATAAAGCTTATTTAAAGACAATGTACCCTACTGTATATAATTACATTAATTTTCAATGTCCTGAGTATACGATTTGCAATTTTAATCATGCATCTTGGAAGCTATCACTGAATTGCATGTGCATGCCTCACTAATTAATTTCTTTATTATTTATATATATATTTTTTTTATCTTGTATTATTTTAACTTGGATATTAGTTAACTTCTGTGCAAGTTTTATTCTATATTAGTAATCTATGCAAGACTTCTTGTTTGTTTGTGAACATTTTTTTTTTAGATTTCTAATGAATTTTTTGTTAGAAGAGAGAGATCTATACATCTAATAAATCTATCTCTTCACATGCATTTTTAACAACTACATGTGGGTTTGCATTTTACTTAGACTTTTAGTGACCCGCAGGCATTTTAGAGAGATAATAAAAATGATTTGATTTGTATATCATTACAGTACATTTTCCTTTATGTTCCCACAAAACTGCGTGCTATAGGGGTTCATGGGGTGCACGCACGATTCATAAACCGACTCCACGGGTATTACGCTCTCTGTTGGCTGGAAAAGGGATGGGGGAGAAAAAGAAATCACATAGATTTGTTTGAAGAAAAAAAAATACAACCGAGCAACTAACACGCCCACCTATGCTACTCCATCCCCATAAGAATAATGCGTAATGTGCGTAAGTAGAGATTTTTCAAAGAAAAAAACGTACGGATTTTGTTATTCGATTAAAACTATAAGCGCTTCATTAGAGGAACATGCATACTTTCAAAGCGCATTTTAAAATCAGATATAATTATAAATAAGCTTACATCACGAATAAAGAGGAATAAGCACCGCTGTAGTGTATAGGGTGTTTATGTAGTATTTAGTGCAGAGCAGAGCACGTAAGGAACACAGTAGCCTATGCATCAAAGGGATGACGTATTTGTTTAAGCGATTTCTGACACAGACACTTAATCATACAGCATTATACAGACTATCGTGATTTTCCGCGCAGACACTTTAGAATGCATTTTAAAGGTGTAAAAAATATATAAATATTAATAAGAAACAAATCAAATTCTTTAAACGCCACGACTTAAAAGGCAAACCAACAAATACGATATTAGGGTATTGCAATTGCTTCACACAACATCACAACGAACCGTCCAAGAATTAACAAGTAGAAAAGCATTTTAAATGGCTATGATTAAAACTACAAGATGCTAGCAAAAGTTGGGTGGCGATAACCTGTCAACCGCATGCAAAACCCAAGAGAGTTTTTTGCTAGTAAACAACAAGAGCAAAGGCGCATCTCTATGTGCCGTCCTCGGAGAGATCGGTTATTGGTTAACTATTCTCGGTACATTAGCTCCTAAATAGTGAAAGTGATCTAAAGAAGTGTTAGTGGCAAGTGTTTATGCAACTATTCGCACGCTGGAGGTGATTTATGAAGCGCGGGCATGCTGCAGTTAGACTATGAAATGATTTCTGCAGTGAAGAATACAATGCAAGTCATAATTAAGCAAATCAAACCTCCGATAACAGCTGGAGAGCGCTGCCCACCCTCAGGTTTTATCCACATTTCCAGGGTGAAATTACCCCGTGGCACCTCTGCATTGGGTTTCAGACGCAGTTGGTCTCCTCGACCGGTAAAGTAAACAGCCCTCCGCCGACCTGGGCTGCTTTCCCCCGCCTGTGACAGGCGAGGGGAGCGCCGATCTATCCCGGGAAGTGAGCGTTTGCCCCGAGGCAGGCGTGTGGCACAAGGTCCTGGGAAGGTACTTCTGGCTTCCCTGATGCGTACCAAGTCTCTTTTAGACCTTACAGATCGCCGTGGAGTCCCACACTCAGATCCCAAGCACACGATAAAAAGCAAAAGGCATAGGAGCCAAGTGCAAATGGGCAAAAGTTTCATTTTCAAGTGGAGAGAAGAGATTTTGGTCAATGGATAGGGGATTGGATGACTTCAAAATACTAAATAGCGCTCGTCTTTGGAGATCTTTCCCGGTCTTTTGCTTTTACAAAAGCCTGTCAAGACGCGTATTCAACACCAACCAAGACGGCAATGCTGTCTTATTTTTTCCTTTATAATGTTAAGCCACGACCCCCTTTCCTTGCCCCTTTCAAAGACACTTCAACACAGATTGAGGGGGGAAAGGAATATGTTAATTCATCCAAGTGCTCCACCTTCCCAATTGAATGGATCCCATTAAACTGCAGGGATGACTGAGTAATCAATCAGTGTGGAGAGGTCAAAATCATTTCCCTTTCACTTTTTCTTCATCCGCATTTCAAATAAACTTGGCAAAAACGCGGTCCTCAAGCACAACTCTACGCGGACATGTATTTCAACGGGGCTTCAGCGCCGACACCGGCTTGTGTTTCATCACAGGGATTCGCGTACGTTAAAGTTAAAATAACACACAATATCCCCGCTTTCAATCGAACAGTCCGAGTGGGAAGGAAAAGACGGGGTTTGTCAAACGCTACATGTTTCGGGCAACTCTCGTTCGTTACGTCACATTGTTTTTATTTGGCCGAAAGCGTACAGTGCGAATAGCCGGGTTCATTCTGACAGGAGTCGCAGGTAACCTGCTTGCTGTTTTGTTTCTCGGTGCGTATCTGAACCGGGACGGTGTTTTTATTTTGCGCACCGCTGCGTTGAGAACCCTCTAGCGGCTACACCATGAACTCTCAATAAAAACCACAAGAAAAAACAAAACAAAATATGGTCAGGCACGTTAAATATTTTTATTGTTCTTTCCTTTGTCCACAACGACCCATTAACGTGCACAGCGCTGGCTGGAGAGACTGACAGAAAGCCAAACGCAGGCTGCTGATGGGGAGAACGAAAAGGTACAGTAAACGAGATGATCAAGATTTCAAGAAAATTATGATTTTTTTGTTTGCCTAACGCAAATATGGGTGTAAATAACGACTTTAACGATGAAAAGCTGACACTAATGAACAAAAACGACATTTATTTAAAATAATAATAATAAAAAAATTAAAAGAAGTACGTTTTAGTTTTATTTCTCCACAAGGATGGCTTTTTCACCAGTACCCAGTTAAAATTTAGACTTATTTTCCATATTTTTGGTGTGTGATCTACAATTCTATAAATAAATAAATAAATACACTCATAAATGACATCATCCTTTCAGGATGAACTCCAAAGCACAAGTAAATGTTTCTTTTTATTATGATTACTTAATGTTTTATTTTATTTTTTATAATAAACACCTTGTCTGTAAAACTCGCTTACTTTAAAAAACACACATTCTTTGTCTCACAGAATACATGTTTTAAAACCTTAAAGCACACATTTTGAGAAATGGCCTTCATATGAGCACACAGATGAATTAAGGAAGCATATACTGTAAGCACTGATAAACAATAGGAAGCCTATACAGCAGTGACGGATCTGATTACATATGTGACACCTGGAACTAGAGTATCAGAGCATTTTCCAGCCAGAGTCCTCTTATTGCTTTTCCTTATTGAATGTCAGCAGCAGAGGGAGCCTGGAAAATGACTGAATGCACTTCCTACATTGTCTGCTCCTGATCTCAGTGTTCTGGTTCTCACAGCTGCAGAGGGACTCCTTGCAAACATGTGACGTCAATACTGCTGAATATCAATGGGCACTGGTGCTAAAGGACCAGCGGGAAACCTGGGGTGAGCCACTATAGAGCCCCTCATTCGGCAGGTTCTTACCTCAAAGTTACTTTCAACCATTCTTATTCAGCAGGATGTCCAAATCGCTTTAAGCCCTTTACTCAGGAAGGTTTTACAGTGATATGCTGAAGAAGCTCATCTCTTGTCAGTTGAAATAGATGCAGGATTGCTAATAAAACTGAACTGCAAACATATTTGTAGGGTGCATATGGTTGAGCATAATACTTCCTAAACAATGCGATAACTTGTTATAACTTTAAAGAAAAAAAAGCATCTGCTTATGTACAGTTGAGGTCAAAGTTTACATACACCTTGCAGAATCTGCAAAATGTTATTTTACCAAAATCATACAAAACGCATGTTAATTTTTATTTAGTACTGGCCTGAATAAGATATTTCACAAGAAAGACATTTAAATATAGTCCACAAGAGAAAATAATTGTTAAACTGATAAAACCCGTTCAAAAAGTTTACATACGCTTGATTCTTAATACTGAAAATACAAAAAAATCCTTCAGGTCCCACAAATTGTGTGGTTTTTCAGCATTTGTCCATATTTGAACCCTTTCCAGCAATGACTGTATGATTTTAAGACCCATCTTTTCACACTGAGGAAAACTGAGGGACTGAGTGCAACTATTACAGAAGGTTCAAATGCTTACTGATGCTCAAGAAGGAAACATGATGCATTAAGAGCTGGGGGTGAAAACTTCTGAACAGAATGAAGATGTGTACATTTTTCTTATTTTGCCTAAATATAATATTTTTTAAATATAGTACTGCCCTTTAGAAGCCACAGAAGATACTTACATGTTTCCCAGAAGACAAAAGAAGTTAAATTTACCCTGATCTTCAGATTCAAAACGTTTTCACCCCCTGGCTCTTAATGCATAATTTTTCCTTCTGAAGCATCAGTGAGCGTTTGAACCTTCTGTAATAGTTGCATATGAGTCCCTCAGTTGTCCTCAGTGTGAAAAGATGGATCTCAAAATCATACAGTCATTGTTGTAAAGGGTTTAAATACACAAAAATGCTGAAAAAAAAAACAAAATGTGAAGGATTTTTCTGAAGGAAAGCAGTATAAGGTTAAGGTTATTTTGGTCAAATAATTAAGATTAAGGTGTAAGTAAACTTTTGACCTCAACTATAAATCTTATTAGTATAAAGTATAATTCTAGTATATTTTAGTATAATTCTAAAAAGATTTCCCTCCCTGCTTTTTGAAATTATCTATTTTGTCTCTAGATTGTTGCTAATATTTTCTTTTTTTAATTAACAGCTTAACAACGACATAATTTCAATATTAAAACTCCATATTATGAACATGTCTCTTTCAATGTAAACATTTACTGCTAATCTGACTGTTGAGAATTATTTATGTATAACCAAAAGACAAACAGTAGGTTTGTGGTGGTTTTTAGGTATTTGCAACAGGATTTGTTCAGTCAATTATTATTTTATCATATATCTGCTCTGGTTTTGCTATAGCACTGTAGAACACTGACTCACTGCTTTACATTCAGCATTTTTAGAGGGGTACTCACTGCATTAAAGAAATTAAACTTTACAAATCATTCAGAGATAATGTTAAGAGAGCTCTGCGCTAGTCCTGTATTGTGATTAATAGCGGGTTGCGTAGACAGCTGAAGATGTCATCAATGACGTACATATCCCGGTTTGTACTCTTTGCCTGCTCTCTCGTCTGCAATCAGGAAATGCAAGTCAGTTCATTTGAATTGATCCTGGCTTGTCTCCTACCTGGAGACCTACTACAACTAAAAGTCTAAGAGCAATTAACCAAACACTTAATCTTTCTGCTGATGCTGAGGCATAAGGATTTTGTGACGTATTTGATGCTCACTCGAGGCTAGACTTTTATACTTAGTCTTCCATACACCAACACTGGCTTTGCCTTCACTGCAAATACAAATGAATAATCTTTGTGGAATTTTCCAGCACCTGCACACAGGGCTGGGTCGAGGAGAAGCTTCAACACACTATTGTGTAATAACAACGAAACACAAACTCTCTCATTCCAGGAATTGTCATATTTGTGCTCCACGACTATTAAGAGGCATAATACTCATTGGCAGTAAAAGAACAGATTGTTCACATAAAATCTAAATGCAAGTGAGCCCACATTACAATTGTGAAATAAAACTTTTTATGATTTATCAGCGGTTTTTATTGATGAATTGCAATTTGGGAGTACAGAGAAGAAATGCAAAACCTTGTCCAACAAACATCTTCTGACAGCAAATGTAAAGCAGAATTAATGTGGTAATTCATGAATATGAAAAGGACTGTCATTGATGATAATGAAGAAAAAAAAGTTTGCAACTTACGCAAGTCAAACACATACACGTGTGTGTGAACAAGCGCATGCGTGAACAAGCGTTTGTGCGTGTAGTAAGGGAAATTCCACCTGGTGTTTATTGTACCCATCTTTCAAAAAGATAACCATCACAAAAATGGAAAGGGATGCATGTTCTGACATCTATTGTATCTGATCCAATAAAGCAATATGGGCATTTCTCATTCATTCCAGAGATCAAGGTGTTCCCCCAACGGAAGAGATCAATTTGTAGTCGACTATGGAAAAACCCTGTAAGCAGGCCAATGCAACTTTTTGTAATGAGTGATGGAACAACGTATTCATTTAAGTTCAGCTGCATGAAGTGGTTGTCATTAGGATGGTGTTGGCAAAATAATCATGCATGCAACTAGTCCAAATTTGTCGGCAAACTTGAATGGAAGATCTTAAAGGAGAAGTTCACATCCAGAAGAAAAATGTTCTGATAATTTACTCCACAATGTTCATGTCTTTCTTTCTTCAGTTGAAAAGAAACCAATGGGTTAAAGGCCCAAATTGCAGTTTCATTGCAGCTTCAAAGGGCTCTACACGATCCCAGAGGACGAATAAGGGTCTTATCTAAAAAAAAATATATATATATAAACTTTTTAACCACAAATGCTCTCAGATTTGATAAAAAATATCTTAATCTGTGTTCTGAAGAGGAATGCAGGTCTTACCAATTTGAAACGACATGAGGGTGAGTAATTAATGACAAAATTTTCAGTTTTGGGTGAACTATCCCTTTAAATGAGACATAAATAAGCTTAGCACAGCCAGCATACATTTCGTAATCACATTCTGTCTGTATAAGAAACAAAAACAGAAATTTCCCAGAGGACAGTGGCTTTGCTTGGGTCTCTAATTACTGCTGTAATTGATCTGTGTTTCTAAGCAACGAAAGCTTTTAATGAATCAAATAATTTCTCTCAACTTCTGAATCAATATTTCACCACGGAGCCATTGAGACAAACATCTGCTCCACCCATTTCCTTTTGCAAAGTTGGCAAGTTTGATCTGTATTTATTTTCTGGTTAGGGAAGGAGAGGAAGGAAAGAGAACAGTATATGACATCATTTTGTTACTAAAACATTTATGCATTCTGGCAGTATTGATTGAGCAAAAGTAACACCTTTTATAGGAGAGACTGGGGCCAGATGTAACACCAGGAAATCAGGGCTTAAAATCGGTGCAGGCTTTATATGTTAAACTTTAAGTTTATACCAATTTCTGTTTACCAAAACAATGATTTAATATATTTCAAACTGTATTTATACTCTTTTAAATTACTTTTTTACATTTTTTGTATTTATTTTTGGTTACCATTTTTGCTGTTTCATTAAATAACTTGTAATTCATTCATTGTTTTACTGTTTAAATTTTGCTAAAAAATGTACCATAGTTTTCACAGTATATATTTTCCATGTTCCATGATCTTATTGTAGTAGTGTCTCTACTAAAATTAAGAATATATATATATATATATATATATATATATATATATTCTTCTCAAGGGACAATACTATAGAAATGAAACCTGGATATATTTTAGAGTAGTCAATGTGCAGCTTGTATAGCAGTGTATATTTACTGTACCCTGAAAATAACTCAACGTACAGCCATTATTGTCAAAATAGTTGGCAACAAAAGTGAGTACACCCTAAGTGAACTTGTCAAAACTATGTCCAAAGTGTCAATATTTTATGTTAGCACCATTGTTATCTAGCACTGCCTTAATCCTACTAGGCATGGAATTGACCAGAGGTTGTTGCTGGGATCCTCTTCCACTTCTTTATAATGACATCACAGAGCTGCTGGATTTAGACACAAGGTGCTTCTCCACCTTCCACCCGAGGATGCCCCACAGGTACTCAATAGGGTTCAGGGTCTGGAGACATACTTGGCCACCCCATCACATTTACCTTCAGCTTCCTCAACAAGGCAGCTATCATTTTGGTGGTGTGTTTGTGGTCGTTATAATGTTGGAAAACTGCTGTTGGGCCTAGTTTTTGGAGAATAGGCATCATGTTCTGCTTCAGAATGTACAGTATATAATGGAATGTATGTTTCCCTCAATGAACTGCAGCTCCCCGGTACCAGAAGCACTCATGCAGCCCCAGACCCGGATGCTACCACCACCATGCTCAACTGTAGGCAAGACACAATTTTCTTGGTACTCCTCACCAGGGCATCACCACACATGCTGGACACCATCTGAGCCAAACAAGTTTATCTTATAGTCTCAGACCACAGGACATGGTTCCAGTAGCTCATGCTCTTGGACAGGTTGTCTTCAGCAAACTGTTTGCTTGTAAGCCAGCTTAAGAAGAGGCTTCCATCTGGGATGACGCCTGTGCACACTGACTTGTTGCAGTGTGCGGAGTATGGTCTGAGCACTGACAAGCTGACCTCCAAAGCAATGCTGGCAGCACTTTTTTTTTTGAAGCCAGGTTCTGCACCTGACTCACTGAATGAGTATTTAACTTCGTTGATCGACCCTTGTTAGGCCTATTCCAAATGGAACCCATCTTTGGAAAACCTCTATATGATCCTGGCCACTGTACTGTAACTCAGTTTCAGGGTGTTACTGAACCTCTAATAGCCTTGGCCATCTTCGTGGAGAGCAACATTTCTAATTCTCAAATCCTCAGAGAGTTCTTTGCCATGAGATCCCATGTTGAACATCCAGTGGTCAGTATGAGAGAATTGTACTAAAAAGCACCAAATTTTAACTGCTCTAATACAAGATACACAACTTTGTGTGGTATTGTAAAGCAGGCAAAAACATTAACATTATGAATAGGACATTTGGCTTTGCATGGTTAAACAACATATTGCTGTTATCACTTAGGGTGTACTCACTTTTGTTGGCAGCAATTTTGACAATAATGGCTGTATGTTGAGTTATTCTCTGAGGACAATAAATATATACTGCTTTACAAGCTGCACACGGACTACTCTAAAATATATTCAAGTTTCATTTCTATAGTATTGTCCCGTGAGAAGATTTACTAAAATGGTTGCTGAAATGTGAGGGGTGTACTCACTTTAGTGAGATACTGTTTGTATGTGTGTGTATATAACACACACACACACACACACACACACACACACACACACACACACACACACACATGTTGGGTTTACATGTTTTATGGGGACATTCCATAGGCGTAATGGTTTTTATACTGTACAAACCGTACTTTCTATCGCCCTACACCTACCCTACACCTAAACCTAGCCCTCACAGGAGATTGTGCACACTTTTACTTCATCAAAAAAACTCATTGTGCATGATTTATAAGCCTGTTTCCTCATGGGGACCTGAGAAATGTCCCCACAAGGTCAAAATCTACTGGTATTCCTATCCTTGTGGGGACATTTGGTCCCCACAACGTGATGAATACCAGGTACACACATACACACACACACACACACACACACACACACACACACACACACACACACACGTTGGGTTTACATGTTTTATGGGGACATTCCATAGGCGTAATGGTTTTTATACTGTACAAACCATACTTTCTATGACCCTACACCTACCCTACACCTAAACCTAGCCCTCACAGGAGATTGTGTACACTTTTACTTCATCAAAAAAACTCATTGTGCATGATTTATAAGCCTGTTTCCTCATGGGGACCTAAGAAATGTCCCCACAAGGTCAAAATCTACTGGTATTCCTATCCTTGTGGGGACATTTGGTCCTCACAACGTGATGAATACCAGGCACACACACACACACACACACACACACACACACACACACACACACACACAAGGGATTGCCCAGCAAACAAAAATAAGAAAAAAAATTGTAAATGTAGTTACCAATTAACAACTTCTCAAGGTGACAAAAAAAGCCCACCTCTGTACTGTGTCGTAGTTTGGACACCCATGTGGCCTTTCTAAAATCACTATCAGCACTAATTCCCAGAACGAGATAATGCAAACTTTGATAGAGCAGCAACACAAACTAGGGCTGCACGATTTGGAGAAAAAATCTAATTGCGATTTTTCTGATCAAAATTGCGATTTGCGATTTAAAATGCGATTTACTACTATTTCATAAAAGAGCTACAGGTTTGATATGGTGGTTTTAACAGCACCAAAGAAAGACCAAGCATAATCACAAAGTATGCTACACTGTTCTACTGTTTATTTAAAACCTCTTAAACATTGTTGCCTTTTTTAAAATAAAGTTGTCGGTTATCATGACATATTAAGAAAATAACTACAGTATCTTAAATAAAATTAACAATTAAAATGCTATAATAAAATATTATTAAAATATTTTATAATATATATAATATATAATTTTATAATAAAATATTATAATAAAAATTAAAATAAAAACTTTTAGGAATCCAAACACACTGTGAACAATTTTACATCAGTAAAACACTGAAGATAACCTACATTAAGAGACACTTTGTTGGGAAGTTGAGCCGCTGCTCCCGCTCATCTTTTCCAAATGACGTTAACGTTATTTGCTCAGTAAATGCAGTAGAGACCTGCACTCCTACGGGAGTATAGCGGGACCCGAGGCAACCGACTGCGGCGCGGGACAAAACTTGATGGGCGAGTGCGGCTGTTCGGGACGCGGGAAAATAAAATGATTCGCGGGACCCCCGCAAAATAGAAATAGGCTATCTAAAAAGCAAATATTGTTATTAATCTATTGCACAAAAGCAGCAAGAACAACTAGTATATAACTTACAGCTATGATTAGTAAGCACAAAGATAGGCAGTCATCAGAGGTTAGAATCCACTCACTGCTCAAACATTCTTGCACAGTGCTGAATATTGCGTGCTCGCGAATTAAAACACACGAAGTGTAGACATTCATTGTGAAAGATTCATTGTGCATAATATTCATTGTGTTAGAGCTTTATGAGATCGCATTTGAACTGAGATGTCAACTTTAGCTTTGTCTACTTGCATTCTGCTATGGATACACACAGTAGCTCATGCTTGCTCTTCTGTTAAGAATAACAGTGGTTTGTGAATGTTGATGCTTAGCCTATATAACAAATATTTTATCAGGAGCGTTTATGCTGGGGTTTTGTGAAATTACGAGATGTTACAAAACTGTTTCATGTAAATTCAATTGATGTACTGAGAAAAACTATATAGGTTACTTTTATGCGGGCAGGAGCGGGACAAAACATGAATGTCGAGGCGGGAACTGAACGAGATAAACATATTTCTGCGGATGCGGGACTGAAAAATACGTCCTGTGCATGTCTCTACATGCAGTGTTAAAATGCCCCCTATTGGTTAAACTCTGCATCAAACGTAATATAAGCATGAAGACGTAATGTGCACATGAAGCGACCTGTCAGAAACGACTTAAATGCTTGTTACCACATTTGATAATAAATCGAAATAATCGCAGCTCTTGCGATTTGAAAATCGCACCCTTTCAAATCGCGATTTCGGTTTAAAAACGATTAATCGTGCAGCCCTAACACAAACCCTTCAGATTCACCAGGGACGCTTCATGGTAGTCATGGGTACACAGCATTTGAATGTGTGTGCGTTATATACTCTGCTTTATGTCACAACCAGGTCAGTCAATCAGCCCTTAGGGAGGAAGGTTGATAAAGGAGACCACTAAGATCATGACAAGTTCCTGGAAATCCCTCCTCTTAGGGCCTGTTTCCTGCTGCCTTTACTCCTATTTTACTCACACTATACCATAGTAGGATGTGTTACGTCAGTGAGTTTCGAACATAATAATAACAGCTGATATGACTCAAAGATACTCCGGATTTCATTTGTAAACTTGAAAAGTGTGATAACAGCATTTTACCATACAACAGATTATATAATAATTATATCCAAATTATTGGATTTTTAATTTAGTTTTATCTTGGTTTTCTGTTTATTTATCTAAATTTGTATTAATTTAATTGATCAGTTCAGTTATGTTTTAAAACACTTTGTTTTTTAAATGTATATATTTAAACTTATAATTTTAAATTATAACAAGTATACAAATAAAGACTCAAATACACTTATGATCTTTTAATTTCATTTATTTCAGTTTAATTTTGTTTATAGTTCATTTTGCAGTCAAGCAGGGTCAGAAATTAACTTCTCCATTAAGAGGCAATATTTGCCCCCTGGAATTGATTTTCTATTCATTATTTACATTCGTTAGGGCAATTTTTATAATCACCTTATTATTATTATAATTACCATAGTATGTTGTATTTAATGTCAAACATATAAATCTACCCAATTACTTTAATCAATATTTTAAACTGTTATCAATAACAATAGACTGTTTGAAATGTATCTAAATTATACATGTAAAAAACAGGAGCTCATAGGGCTGCAATATTATGATAAAAATCATTATTGTAGATTATTGCTTTTTGTATTGTAATAATGAATATTAATATCAATACAGAAAACACAATATAAAAAAGTTTTTGTTTTGTACCTGCGTTTTGGGCACGTCACATTCTAGCTTCACAGACAACCATGTCGTCTAGGGCATTAGTCTAGTCTAGCGCAAGTTCTGCAAAAACTTTATTTACATCGTATCTGCACCGTGTTGTTTATGATGAGGGAACAGCTCCAGCATTTTCAGCGCTGACTAATCTAAGCACCTCTGATTGGCCAACAGAAATGCGTTTCATTGGTTGTAAGGCTCAATGCTGCACAAAACAGCACATAAACACAATCTGTTGCAGTGTGAGCAAATCTAAATGTAATTTCACAAATTGATACTATTCATTAATTTTCATTTTTCATTTTAATCACGACAGCTGTTATACATGGTTTAATTATGCAGGGGCATTTTTTGCCCCTTTGTTTTGAATTTATGGGCATTTTGTTTGTTTTTTTAGTGGCACTTTTGCAACAAGCCCTCATTAATTTCCAACCCTGTAGTCAAGAAAATCTTTGCTGTTGTTGTATAGGTACAGTTTTCCAGTTATGTTCATTTTACTGAATTTAAATAATTTAATTTTATATTAAATCCTGTTTAATTAATTTCATTTTAGTCATGATTTATTTTTTAAGTTTTCCAGTTTCACTTTAAATTTTCTTTTTTTATTCCTAATAATACACTCGCAACAACACCAGGTTGTGGCTTAATAAATGTTTTGTGTTCGTTTCTTTTTTTTTTATAACAGCAGCACATACATCGGCTGACCTAGATTGTGTGTGCGCACAACTATAGTGGCTTCTTCAGGTGTTTGGAGTGAAAAGCCCCCTCATGTGGACAAATGAATATTTCAGTTCTTTACATAAGACAATCCCTCCGAGGGCATTAGATGTCCCCACTTCAGAGACTTGTGTCCTTTGCTCTGAAAGACGTAAGGGAACACATGAGTCAGGACGTGTTCCTCTGTGTGACAGTTATACTGCTTGGGTACAACGTGGTGGGAACATTCAGAGCTCAACTCCCTCAGGTCACCCTGCAGCGCGGGTGACAGGTTATCCTTCCATAAAGAGCGCATCCCTGTGATGTATAGTGCCAGCTCCGGCACTGTGCACAGCACAGATTCTGACTGAAAAAAAAAAAAAAGTCAAGCCAGCACCTGAAGAAAAAGTGAGCTAAGTATCTTGTAGAGAAAGAGACAGAAAGGAAATGTTTCATAACATTTAGACGAAGAGAAAAATATACAGTCCAAGTCAAAAGTTTACATACACCTTGCAGAATCTTTAAAATGTTAATTATTAAGACTCTTAATACTGTGTTGTTAGCTGCATGATCCACAGCTGTGTTTTTTTGTTTAGTGATACTTGTTAACGATTCTCTTGTTTGTCCTGGACAATTAAACTGTTCGCTGTTCTTCAGAAAAATCCTTCAGGTCCCACAAATTCTTTTGTTTTTCAGCATTTTTGTATATTTGAACCCTTTCCAACAATGACTGTATGAATTTAAGGTCCATCTGAGGGACAACTGAGGGACTCATATGCAACTATTACAGAAGGTTCAAACGCTCGCTGATGCTTTAGAAGGAAAAATGATGCATTAAGAGCCAGGGGGTGAAAACGTTTTGAATTTGAGGATCAGGGTAAATTTAAATTATTTTGTCTCCTGGGGAACATGTAAGTATATTCTGTAGCTTCTGAAGGGCAGTGCTACATGAAAAAATATGATATTTAGGAAAAATAAGAAAAATACACACATCTTCATTCTGTTCAAAAGTTTTCACCCCCAAAGAATCTGTGGGACCTGAAGGACTTTTCTGAAGAACAGCGGGCAGTTTAAATGTTCAGGACAAACAAGAGACTAATGAACAACTATCACTAAAAAAAAAAAAAAAAAAACACAGCTGTGGATCATTCAGGTAACAACACAGTATTAAGAATCAAGTGTATGTAAACTTTTGAACGGGGTCATTTTTATAAATTCAACTATTATTTTCTCCTGTGGATTATATGTAAACGTCTTTTATGTGAAATATCTTATTCAGGTCAATACTTAATAAAAAATAACATGCATTTTTTATGATCCCTCTTATTTTGGCATAAACTTTTTGCATATTCTGCAAGATGTATGTAAACTTTTGACTTCTGCTGTATACTCACACTATTGTTTTAAAGCTTAGTCACCATGGCTACATTATTTGATTAAAAAAACAACAACTGTAAAAACTTCAAAATTGTGAAATAATATGACAATTTAAAATAACTCTTTTCTATTTAAACATATTTTAAATGAAATGTATTTCTATAATGGAAAAGCTTAATTTTCTACAGCCATTACTCCAGTCTTTAATGTCACTCCAGAAATCATTTAAATATGCTGAAATAATTCTCAAAAACATATTACAAATAAATATTTTATTTCATATTTATAAATATTACAATTACCATATTTATTATATTATTATTATCAATGTTGAAAAAAATCAATGAATCCTTGTTAAATAAAGTATAATAACAATAATAATAATAATAATAATAATAATAATAATAATAATAATAATAATGTTTACTACAACATTAAATTAAACATTTTTTTTCTAAGTTTCCTAAAAATCTTGGTTGTGAATTAAAACCTGAAAAGAATATGTGCTAGTAGGACTAATTCAACACACAACATTTACAATAAAGTTTCATCCACATTAATAACCGGCATTCCTGTCGTTTACATAATTCATACATAATTGTTAGTTCCAGATTTGTCCAAGTTTTGATCTATGATCCAGAGAAGCACAGGTGTGCACATACGCTTGATGCACAGGTTTATGCATCTTCCACGCTAGTGCCCTGGGGAACTGTTCTTCACAAACCATGAAACTACAAAAATGCTCTTTATTGTTTTCATATGGCTTTGAACTTTTTACTTTTAGCCTCTTACTGCTCATGACTGATCTCTTTAAAGAACATTATTACGATACATTAGCCTGTCAAAGAGGCTGACGTCTGGCCATCACCACCAGCAGTCAATACCTCTCGTTCATCAATCACACCGTCTTTTCATCTCCCTCCTGAATTGACAGAACATCAGAGAATGATAAAACAATGTGGACAAAAAAGAAGCTCCTTGAGGCAAGAGGTGCATACTTGTAAGAACTGGGTCAAGGACAAGGAAATGCTTCCCAGTGGTCAGATGGCAACACATGCAACGGTGTGTTAGTGCACAGGCCGATCAAACCAGTTTTTTGTTTTTATTTGGCCATAGTTCAGTCTAGGATTTAAAAAAAAAAAAACAAAGGGGAGAAAAAACAGATCTTACATTAATGCAAAACAACAGACTATGCCTACATTGAAAAATCTGCTAATTTTGAGCTATTTTACTGTTTGTGCAGAAAACTGTAAAGAAATACAGTTAAACAATTAGATTTAAAATCAGCTGTCATTTTGCATATAGGTTTACAGGGCTGGGAAGCGAGAATGGGTAGAAAAAATACAGTTACCAAATAATATGACATTTGGTTATATCAATGATCTTAAAACATGCATTCTTCCATCAATTCAATGAAAACAGAACTAAAATACTTTGATGTTTCCTGTGGTTTAGCTGTTCAGCTACTTAACACAGATACATTTTTAAAAAAATTGTTGAAAACAAATAGATATAGTTCACCCAAAAAAGAAAATTCTGTCATTAATTATTCACCCTCATGTCATTTCAAACCTTAAGACCTTTGCTCATCTTCAGATCACAAATTAAGATATTTTTGATTAAATCTGAGAGCTTTCTGACCCTGAGCAAAGCAACTGACAAGTTCAAGGCCAAAAAAGGTAGTAAGGACATTGACATCAGTGGTTCAACCTTAATTTTATGAACTTTTTTGTGTGCAAAGAATACAAGAAATAACGATTTTATTCAACAATTGTCTTCAACAAAAAATCTTCTGTGTCAGTCTTCGACATGCATTTTAAATATTTGGCCTGAAGATGAACAAAGGTCTTACAGTTTGGAATCGACATGAGAGTGAGTAATTAATGACAGAATTGTAATTTTTTGAATGAACTATCCCTTTAAAATTTTTAAATATTTTTGAAAGAAATAAAAACAGTAATGTGAAATATTATCAAAATGTAAAAAAAAACTGTATTCTATTTGAATGTACTTTAAAATGTAATTTATTTCTACAGTATAATGCCAAAGCTGAATTTTCAGCATCGTTACTCCAGTCTTCAGTATCACTTGATCCTTCAGAAATTAATGACTTGATGCTCAAGTAAGATTTCTTCATATTACCAATGTTGAAAACAGTTGTGCTGCCTAATAGTTTTGTTTAAACCGTGATCCACTAGCATTCAAAAATAAAGAAATTAATACTTTTATTTAGCAAAGAACCATTAAACTGATTTAAAAAATGACAGTACAAACATTTATGATGTTACAAAAAGTGTTCATTAAACTTTCTATTCCATTTTAAAAAAAAATGGTTTTCAACACTGATAATAATAACAACCATTATTAATCAATAATAATTTATCACCAATAATAAGTGATAGTAACTGAACACCAAATCAGTATATTATTAGTGTTGGGCGATATGCTCAATTTTCATATCGTCCTATCGTCAGCCTGTGAGATCGCCGATACATGATACTATCATGCTAATTTATTTAATAATATGTAAATGTGTCAATATGTAATAAATTCCTTATTCGTTTTGTAAGGGTAGTGCATGTGACTTGTGACACAGCTGTGCGTGTGCGTGTGACGGTAGTTCTGTCGGAGAGGTTCAAGTTTACTTTCGGATTCATTCTCTGCTATCTTCAGGGAGCGGTAAAGGTGCGTGCGTGAATGTAAATGATTGTAAATTTCTTTACCCGTCATATTGCGATAATGTTACCGCTGTATGTCTGATCTTTGTCATCAGTTCATGTTGTAGTTCAGGTTATATAGAATGTGGAGAAGCGATGTGCGTGTAATTCACGTGCGTATGTTTAGCGCCATTTTATCGCATCGTACTTCCAGTTAATGCATACAGATGTTACTGAGGTGAATGTTTATGTTTACTATATACAGACGGATTCTGATATATCGTATTTAATTCAGCCTAAACCACATTTCACTACCTCTGTTATCCTAATGACTGTCTACACTTAATCTATGTACACTGTATGATAAATAAATCTCTTACCCATTTTCACTGCACACATCTGCGGCGCGACGCAGCCACTCTATGCCTGTGTTTATACCGCGGCAAGTTTCCGAGGCATCCTAGAACCGACTCTCTGCGCTGCATCGCTAAAGTTAGGTGCCTTTTTGACGGATAATAATAATAATCGTCTTACTATCGTCAAAGGCATCAGCAACAGGCGATATCTCTGACTATCGTCGATACACGATACTATCGTCTATCGGCACAACCCTATATATTATAATTATAATGATTACTCAACAAGACTGCTGAATTCAGCTTTCCCATCACCGGAATAATTTCTAAATAAAACATTTTAAAATATATTAAAATAGAAATCAGTTATTTTAAATTTGAATAACATTTCACAGTATTACAGTTTTATTGTATTATTGTTTATAAGGTATCAAATGTCAAGTCATCTTTATTAATATAGAACCTAATACAATACAGATTGTGTCAAAGCTTTATGGTGGTAAACAGGGAAATAGTGTTATCTACTGCAGCATTGGTAAGCAGAGAGACTTCTTTCAAAAACATATACAGTCGTGGCCAAAAGTTTTGAGAATTACATAAATATTGGAAATTGGAAAAGTTGCTGCTTAAGTTTTTATAATAGCAATTTGCATATACTCCAGAATGTTATGAAGAGTGATCAGATGAATTGCATAGTCCTTTTTTGCCATGAAAATTAACTTAATCCGGAAAAAAACTTTCCACTGCATTGTTTAGAAGGCTTCAGGGCGTCCAAGAAAGTCCAGCAAGCGCCAGGATCTTCTCCTAAAGAGGATTCAGCGGCGGGATCGGAGTGCCACCAGTGCAGAGCTTGCTCAGGAATGGCAGCAGGCAGGTGTGAGCGCATCTGCACGCACAGTGAGGCGAAGACTTTTGGAAGATGGCCTGGTGTCAAGAAGGGCAGCAAAGAAGCCACTTCTCTCCAAAAACATCAGGGACATATTGATCTTCTGCAAAAAGTATGGCGAATGGACTGCTGAGGACTGGGGCAAAGTCATATTCTCAGATGAAGCCTCTTTCCGATAGTTTGGGGCATCTGGAAAAAGGCTTGTCCGGAGAAGAAAAGGTGAGCGCTACCATCAGTCCTGTGTCATGCCAACAGTAAAGCATCCTGAGACCATTCACGTGTGGGGTTGCTTCTCATCCAAGGGAGTGGGCTCACTCACAATTTTGGCCAAAAACACAGCCATGAATAAAGAATGGTACCAAAACACCCTCCAACAGCAACTTCTTCCAACAATCCAACAACAGTTTGGTGAAGAACAATGCATTTTCCAGCACGATGGAGCACCGTGCCATAAGGCAAAAGTGATATCTAAGTGGCTCGGGGACCAAAACGTTGACATTTTGGGTCCATGGCCTGGAAACTCCCCAGATCTTAAAACTTGTGGTCAAACCTCAAGAGGTGGGTGGACAAACAAAAACCCACTAATTCTGACAAACTCCAAGAAGTGATTATGAAAGAATGGGTTGCTATCAGTCAGGATTTGACCCAGAAGTTGATTGAGAGCATGCCCAATCGAATTGCAGAGGTCCTGAAAAAGACGGGCCAACACTTCAAATACTGACTCTTTGCATAAATGTCATGTAATTGTCGATAAAAGCCTTTGAAACGTATGAAGTGCTTGTAATTATATTTCATTACATCACAGAAACAACTGAAACAAAGATCTAAAAGCAGTTGAGCAGCAAACTTTGTGAAAACTAATATGTGTCATTCTCAAAACTTTTGGCCACGACTGTACATATACACACACACACACACATACAGTCAAGCCCGAAATTATTCATACTCCTGGCAAATTCTGACTTAAAGTTACTTTTATTCAACCAGCAAGTTTTTTTTTTTTTTTTTTTTTTTACCAGAAATGACACAGGCTTCTCCCAAAAGATAATAAGACGATGTACAAGAGGCATCATTGAGGAAAAACATATTTCTCAGCTTTTATTTACATTTGAATAAAAAGTGTCATGTCCAAAATTATTCATACCCTTTGAAAACTGTCACAGTCTATGGGAAAATCCAAATTTCATACCATTCCAAATAGTCCAAGCTGTTCTAAAACATCCTAATTACCCTGATTCATTGGGAACAGCTGTTTTAATCAACTCAACAGGTGAAAAACAGAAGCTTCTCTGCTGTTGGTTTGTGGACAGTCATGGCTAAGACAAAGGATCTCACTGAGGATCTGCGGCTGCTCATTGTGGCTGCTCACAAGTCAGGAAAGGGCTATAAGACCATATCTAAATGTACCAGTGGACATTTCAGCACGACAATGACCCAAAACACACAGCAAAAGTGGTGAAGAAATGGTTAGCAGACAAAAACATTAACGTTTTGCAGTGGCCCAGCCAGAGTCCTGACTTAAATCCAACTGAGAATCAATTGTGGAGCGAACTAAAGATCAGGGTGATGGCAAGGAGACCCTTCAACCTAAAAGAGTTGGAGCTCATCGCTAAAGATGAATGGGCAAAAATACCAGTGGAGACATGCAAAAAGCTGGTCAGCAATTATAGGAAGCGTTTGAATCCTGTAATAGCCAATAAAGGCTTTTCTATTGACTATTGAGAAGGGTATGAATAATTTTGGACATGCCACTTTTTGTTCAAATGTAAATTAAAGATGAGTAATAATTTTTTCCACAATGACGCCTCTTGTACATCGTCTTATTATCTTCTGGGAGACGTCTGTGTCATTTCTAATAAAAAATAAAAAAAATTGCTGGTTGAATAAAAGTAACTTTAAGTCAGAATTTGCCAGGGGTATGAATAATTTCGGGCTTAACTGTACATTCATACATATATACATATACATGACACTGTGGCTTTTTTGTGGCAGAAAATTACATTTTTCAAGTAGCAGTCTATGGAAGCCATGAAATAAATAATTTAAAAAAGTAAATTTGAGTTTATATTTCAAAATTCAGATTTATTTCCGCAATTCTGATAGTATATCTTACAATTCTGATAAGAAAAATCAACTCGTCATTCTCTCTTTTCTCCTCGGCTTGTTTATATCCCACACTTCTGGCTTTTTTCCCCCTCAGAACTGACAAACTCACTAATATATTATACGAATTAGTCCGAAATATGATATATAAACTTGCATTTGCAAGAAAAAAAAAAAAAAAGAATTGTGAGATAAAATAGGTAAATGTAAAATAGTATTTCATGCTGTAACTGAAGGGCTAATATAATATGTCACTTATAAACTGCATATCTAAATATTATGTATACCTATTGTTTAAATCAAATTGATGCTTTAAAAGTAGAGAACATAGCAGGTTTCATCTATTAATCTGTCCATTTAAACATCTGCGTTTAGATTCAAATAGCATCTTTGATGATGTATTTTATAAAAATCTGATTCTGACATCCAAAAGCACAACAATACATTTTTTCTTTTATTCAATGGATTTTACCCTATTCCCTCCACTTGTTACCAGTGTTTTTCTGCCACGACAATGTCCGCACAGCTGCAAGTGACGTAACAGTGACATCTACTCCAAATTGGTCTATAGCACGACAGTACAATTGATGTGTAGTCCAAACCTCAAACGGATGACTATCTGAGACAGTTCTTTTTAGTGAATCAAAAACACTTACGAATCGGTAGGAATGGTTACTCATTAAGGAACTAATCATTAAGAGGAACTGAATCTGAAACAGAATCATTAAAATTCTGATATTTTCCATCCCTTTAGGCCTGCGTTCCTTGCAGTGGCATCACTATAAAACCTAACTGTACATCTAATCCACTCAAGAAGCAATTTTATATTGGCATGAAAATTGAGTTTAGCAATGTTGGTCTTCATTACTGAATCATACTGTTCTGTTCAACTTAGGACAGCAGAGTGAGCATGAAGTAATGAGAAGCATCACATAACCAAGAATAAACCAATAAAATGCAGTTACACCAACAAACTTTTACATGCTGCTGAAAAGGAGCATAATTGAGTAAAAATGTTTTGTTTTATTAATATTTCACAAAACAGTTAGTTTTTTTCCCCCGCAGATCAGTCTGGATCTGATCTTTCTTTCTACCAGATCTGAAGCCTTTCCTCTCAGACAATGAACCAAGAGGTGGAAACTAGAGCTGTACAGTAGGAAAACTAGTATCTCTCCCTAACATTGGTGCTTTAGTTATGTATTTATTTGCTGAATGGAAAGTAGACTTTTAAAATCTGAAACCATGTTGTTTTAAAGTTGGGGTCCAGGTAGCTCACACAGAATCCATGAGAACTTAAGTGGCCGGTATTAATGAGGGTCATGCTCAAACGTAACAAACAAGTGGTCCTTTTAGAGAGCAGCACAGACTTTGTCTGTTTCTCCAAGCCTAAGAAGACGGCATGATGGACCTCGGCCAATTTACACAAAGTTAGTTCCCCCCTGTGGTCTGGAAAGTGTACCTATAGGAAACTGTAAAGACCTTAACCTAAGCCTCCAGCCTGAGCGCAGTGCAGGACAGCTCCTGATTTCGCAAATCAAACAGACCACATAAAAATGAAGGATATACCAGTTCCATATGGAACCCCAGGAATGACATTTAATTCAAATAAACAGTTTCCCCTTCACAGACAGGCGGATCTCGGCTTTGCAGCCCAAACAGGGCAATGTGAGGAAACATTTGTGCCTGCTGAGGGAAGAGATACTGTTACACTCTTACCCCGGCTACTAACTTCACCTTTAAACCCCCTCTGTTCCTCCTCCCCTGCTCCCTTTACTTAGTCCTCATGGCTTCAATCTCTTCTTGTTCTGTTTATGACGACCTCTAATCTTTGGATTTACGCTACCAGATTTTGCATCAATTGTTGCACATGGATGAAAATTGGCTTTTATTTCTATAGACAGCTCATGTTTTTATTGTGATTCATTCACTGTAAAGCAACATTTAAAAGGTGCCAAATAAATAAAATTAAAACTTTTATTATTATAAATATTATTAGTAGTATTAGCAATAATTATACTATTATTAAAATTAGAATACTTTAAAGTACTACTACTACTACTAATTATTATTATTATTATTATTATTATTATTAGTGCATGCATCACAAATAATAATAAAATACATATAACATATCCAGTAACATATCATATAATATTATTATTAGTATACTACTACTACTACTACTACTACTAATAACAACAATAAATAACAACAAGAACAATTTAAGTATTCTAATTATTATTAATAATATTATTAATGTATTATATAATAATAATAATAATTAATAAGAATGTACTACTAATATTATAAATTATTATAACATCATTAATAGTATTATTATTATTATTTCCACTAATAATATATATAATATTATTTATCTACTACTACTACTACAATGACAAACAACAACTAATATTTTTACTACTACATATAATATAATATAACTGCCACTAATAATAATAATTATTATTATTTTATTATTATTATTATTGATATTATTATTTTCACTAATAATAATAATAAGAAGAAGAACAATGATTTTAAAGTATTCTAAATATTAGTAATATTATTAATGTATATAATAATAATAATAATAATAATAATATATAACAATAATCAAATTGATTATTATTAACAATATTATTATCACTAATAATATAAAGTATTACAAATAATATTAATGCACTAATATTATTATTAAAGCACAAATTATGACAGAAAACAACGGAAAAATAAAAAATATAATAGAGACAAAATGGCGTAGAAACGAAGAGACAGAAAAATTTGTGCGCATTTCATAAATAATAATAATAGTTATTTTAAAATATTGTAATTATTACAAATATTATTATAGTAACACTACTACAACTACTACTAATAATAATTAATAATAATAGTTATAATTACAATGAATAAGAAAAATAAGAATTTTAAAGTTTCTAATAATTATTAATAATACTATTATAATATCTAATAATATAATATATAATAATATAACAATATAATTATGATTATTATTATACAATATTATTAATGTACTTCTACTAATATTATTGTTAAAAATAATAATAATAATAATAATATAATAATAATAATAAATCAGTTATAATTATATTATTATTATTATTTTGTACTACTACTGATAATAATACTAATTATTAACTACTATTATTATATAATATATTATTATTATTATTAATGTACAAATAATATTGTTAATAATAACAATAATCATAATAATAATAATATTAATAATAATAATAATTATTATATTGTTATTATACTACTGATGATAATAATAATAATAATAATAATAATAAATTATTACTATTATTATTTATTATTACTAAATTAAGCAAATCCTTCACACATGCCAGAACACAGAAAAAAAGAAAGAATATCTAAAACAGACAAACAACAGCAAACAAAAATAAAAAGAAATGGGGAAAAAGGGGGGAGAAACAAATGCAGTCAATTCATTTAGTAAAACAGGCAGAGCACATACATATCTCAACAACACTAAGTAAACAGTACATTTTCAATTGAGTTTTGAAGTTGGGTAGAGATGAAATTTTAGAGATACTGCGGGAGAGAATTCCAGTGTCTAGGGGCCACTGAAAGACCTACCACCCATGGAGGACAATCTTGAAGCGTTAATAAATTGGCTCCGGAGGAATTAAGTGTCTGAGCAGGAGAGTAGGATGAATAAGATCTGCTAGATACTGCGGTGCAGGACCATGAAGGGCTTTAAAAACCGTAATTAGAATTTTGTACTGTACATGACAAGCCAGAGGAACTGGCAGAGCATCTCTGTTAAAAAGGCCAGCCTGTTTTGGACCCTGGACTCCATAATAAGATACTGGTGTGGTTAAAAAGACTGATTAAAAAAAACTTAACCATAGCAGCATTGCTATGCTGATCCACCAGACACACCAGAACATAACCAGCCTGGACAGGGAGTGATTTTCTGACTTTTTAAATGACTCAGCTTTGTACATATTGCATTATTTGAAGCAATTTAGTTGAAAAACCAGTTAGAAGTGAGTCACAGCATCACGTCACGATGTACTGAGTAGAAGTAAAAAGGACAGAATGAACACAATATTGGCTTTCCCCATCTAACTACTGTAATTGTCCTGATGAAGATGGAGGTTTATATAAATGGACGTTCTTCATCTTTAATTTGTGTATTGCATTACAAGGCAGTGGGGGAGTGAATAGAGATATAAAGAGGATTCATATAGCTGTCTTTCAAACTGATGAAAGAGCGCAGTCTGCCAACTGATCAATTGATGAATGAGCTCAAGGGACAGGTTGCTCTTTCACAGTCAGCAACGCACAACTAGTGGCTTTGGCCAAATCCAGAACAAGAGGAAACAAGCTGCTCTCAGACTGTCATAAAAGGACAACTTTAACCTATTTCGATGAACAATGAACTGATCAGAGTAATCCTTCGGTGCTCTAGTTGCCTCGCAAGTCAACATGTAAACATGCTCCATATACTGCGTGTTCTCACAAACAAATACCATAGAAATGACTCAAATCCAATTCAATTAAAATCACAAGATTATTCTAGGGGAAAATTAAATCCGCCACAATATAAACAGCGGAAGACGATGTCTGACAGATGTGAGTGAGAGGATCATAGCTTATCCACCCCGACAGAGGTCAATCAATGATCTCCCTCGCTCTTCTTGAAGGTATTGTGCATGAGGCTGACAACGCCAAGGGGTAGAGGTTGACATCAATAAATGAATTCATTTCACCGCAAATTGCATCTCAGGTCCCTTCTACTCCTCTTGAGTGCTTGTGTATCCCTGCATTATGTTGTTTGGATGCCAAATTGTGATATGTCATGCTTGTTCGAATGTCACTGACATTTTCTGGCTAGTATTGGTATATTTTGATTCATTATGTGATTATCTGCAGAGTAAGGTCAGATGACTGCCATTTTCTGTATTTGTTCAGCTTGTTCTTCACATTTGATGTTCAGGATACTTGGGGACAGTTGATAAAGGGACAGTTGTTTTAAAAATGTACGACCTGTCTCAGTTTTTTTTGCCACTACAGCATTGTTTTAGATCCCATTAACTTTTATGTATGGACAAAAACAGACATCCTTCAAAATATATTCTTTTCTGTGTTCCGCAAAATGTAAACGATTAGTAAATTATGACAATTTTCAGTTTAAAGCGCACTTACCCAATGTCTTGTGGTGACAGTCTCAAGCCTCCACCTCAATCTTTCTCCAACCTCCCAAGATGCACCAAATCCCCTCCTCCACTCCTCTTACATTCCCTTGACCATATACATCCTAAACTGACCTTTTCATTTGTCTTTGCGCAGTAACCATTTTCAAATATGGCTTTTATGGCCAACAGCAACTTTTGAGTACTTGACCCACAGCATGCATCAAACTGTCCACAAAACCCCCCAGAACAAAAGTACACTCTTTGACATAATGTCTTCGTAGTGAACAAACAAAATCAAACATGATTCTCTACTAACGTTACTCATCTTCAATAAATAAAAACCTCAATTATAGTGTCATGTCAAAATAAACACACACACACACACACACACACACACACACACACACACACACACACACACACACACAAATGTGATTTAAACAATAAAATACTGTAAAATACAGTAAAAACCTATTAATTTGTTAATGGTAAGCTCCCCTAACTATATACGATGAAAAACTGTACAGTTAACATTTGCATAATTTACAGTGAATAACCGTAATTCTAGAATTCCATGTGTTACATTTCACATTTGATGTTTTTTTGTGTTTCTTCTTAGTGTTTTCGCATCAGTTGTGTACATTAGGGTTGTATGTTACATCTAATGTTGTTAAATTAATGTTTATTGCACTATTTTAGCTTCGTGTGTTACCATGATTGTATAGTGTTTGTGTGAATGACACGGTGCACCTTCTACATTTGTCAGCATTTAAAAGCTGCTTGTGATTGTGATTTGGTTAGTGTGACTTTCTTATCACCACCTGTTTTGGTGGTTATCAGTGTATTACAAAAGGTACAAAACATTTCAGTACTTCAATAGGTTGGTATATTATCATTCTGTCAGTTAATGAAATTGCAGTTTTTTAATGTAAATTAATTGTTTTTAAATGTAAAAATAAGTTACATCCGAAAAACCTAAAAACTTGATACTATATTTTTTACGCTAAAATTCTGGCAACCACTGCTGCCAGTTTTTTACCGTAAATTTTATAGATTTTTTTTTTTTTTACAGTGTACTTAACACAGACCTAAAAAGATTCTACAGGCCACCTGCAATAAACAGTGCATGTTTCATGTAAACCTTTATCTTTTTCTTTCTGTTTTTTTTTTTTTTTTAGGAAAAAGTAATGTTTTCTTAAGTCGAGACGAGACAAGATTTTTAAACTTTTTTAAAGAAATCCTCAATGATAAAATATATAGGGAAAAATTGTATTTTATTCAACTGAAAAGCACAAAATGCATGTGCATTTTGATATGAACTTGTACTTTATTAAATTAAACTTCTATTTTAATGAATTATGTGCTGTAATAAACATGTAAACTAAAGCTGCATGATTCCAACGTAATTATGTAATTTACTAGTGGTTCTGACAAAAGGTTCATTGCTTAAGTCTTTTAAAAATATATAAAAGAAAAAAAAAATGAAGGAGTCAGTGTCTCAATTAATAAAGACTTGTTTCACTATTGCAATCTCCTGAATAAATGATTGATTGATAAATTATTTTTTTAAACGTGCAGTTGTCGCCACCTCGAAAGAGGATAAGCGTTACAATACATACAAGTGTTAAGATACTTTCATTTTGATCGCTACCAGGATTGCCAGGTTTTCACAACAACACCCGCCCAATTACTACTCAAAACTAGTCCAAAACTAGCCCAATAGCATTTTGAGGGGGGTCCCCCAGTAAAAATGGCGTTCCCCAGGTACAGTTCACATTCAAGGGAATAAATATAACGTTACTGGGGTCGTTTCAACCTGCGGACATGAAAAACCACCCACGTTAACAGTGTTAAAGTAGCCCAATTCCGCGGGAAAACCACAGACTTGGCAACACTGATCACTACTGTAGACAATAAGTGTTTATACCCAAACTATAAACTTTTATCCTAGTACTTCTGTTATTAAATGTATGTAACACAGAAACAATTATCATTATGTGGTTGAAAAGACTGTTTGTGTTGCTCTTTCTGGATCAACAGCAGCATGAATGCAGATTTAAATGTCTTTAACACCTGTTTCACATCGTAAGTGTCAGTGGAGCGTGAGCAGGAAAGTTACTTTTAAAAGTAATGCATCACAATATTGCTTTACTCCCTAAAAAAAAGTAACTTCATTAATTGCATTACTTGGTTACTTTTTATGGAAAGTAATGTGTTACATTACTTTTGCGTTACTTTTCTCATCTGGGCTATGTTTGCTTGTTGGTTTTTAATATAAAGACGTTACATTTTTCACAAATGTACAGTACAGTGCACACAACACCAGAGTTGCCAGGTTTTCACAACAGAACCCGCCCAATTGCTACTCAAAACTAGCCCAAAAGTTCCAGGAGGTAAAATACACATTTTGTGGTGGGGTTCCTTAGCATTCCAGGGGCTAAATATTACGTTATAGGGGTCGCTCCAACCCACGGACATGAAAAACAACCCGCGGAAACAGTATGAAAGTAGCCCAATTCCGCAGGAAAACCACGGACTTGGCACACTTGGCAACACTGCACAACACCTCTGCACTTAATCTCGATTTTTAACATGGCGACCGGAGAGCTGAGAGTCAATACATGGAAAAACAAAGTAACTTGCATTACTTATCTGAAAAAGTAACTCCGATATTTTCTTTTACATACAAAAGTAATGTGTTACTTTACTAGTTACTTAAAAAAAAAAATCGAATTGCATAACTCGCGATACTTGTAATGTGTTAACCCCAACACTGACTACAACTACTACTAATAAAATTATTAAAAAATTATTTAAGGAATATTTACCAGAAAAGTTATTTACCAGAAAAATGCAAATGGACAGCAAATAATTTTTTTTCTGACAAAAAATAATAAAAAATAATATTGAAATATTTTATAGGGCCTTAAAATAATGTTTTGTTAAACATTTAAGAAATTGCTGTTAAATTGTGTAAGGTTCTTGATTTCAATTAATAAGGCTTTTTCATTTATATAAATATATATTTTTATTTAACCATTAAAACAGAGACTAGAAAAATAAAAATGGAAAAAAATGGAATCCAAAAAAATTTACATGGAAATAATGGAATTTGAAAAAAAAAAAAATGGAATTTGGGGAAAAAAAAAAACGATTTCATAGGGCCCTATATTTTGTTAAATATGGGATGTGATTGAGTAAATATTATAATGACCATTTAGCTCCCTTTAAAGCGTCAATTTATCAACACCCAGAGAGCCAGTGGAGTGAAGAATGTGTGTTGTTGTCAATGTCGCTCCGGTGCGTATTCCAGCCATGTGTTGTTGTATCCATAGTTACTCCTAGATTGCATCCTAATTTGCCAGGCGTTCTCATGAGACCACCCACTTCAAACACCCCCCACCCCATGTGTTTCTCCAGAGTACTGACCCCTGTGCCCCGCTCCTCCATGTTGGCCCCTGCTCTTTCCATACCCCCGTAACCTTCCGCTCAGACATGAGGCTTGACATGGGACGTCTCATTTTCAAATCAATGCTTTTTGGCCCTGCCCACCTTGAACATTCAAAACAAACGCATCAAAACAGGGGTCCCCTCTCCCACACTGAAACCACTGACCAAAACAAGCACTTCAAAGTCAGACCAAATGCCAACAAATGCCTGAAACGTTAGCAAACATTCAACTCTTGGCTTCACACCAAAGCACAGAATGTTATGAGCCTTACATTCAAATTTAGTTAGGAAAACAAAAAATGAGCAATATCACATCCATACACTGAAAACAAATTAGTGTAGAAAGATCTTTCATTCAGAAGTTGCTAGTAAATGGCAACAAATATGTTGAATTAAACATGGAACTATGAAGTAGAAAGACACTGCAATAACCTGTTTAGTTTACAATTTACAAAAATCATTTTTACAGTCTATATGTATTTGTTTATGAATTGTGAATTGTTTCCAAAGTAATATCTCCAAATAGTTTGTTTTTTCAGTCTTCTTAGTTTTCTAATCCCATCAACATCCTTCCAGTTTTGACGCTTCTGCCACACCTACTATGTTATTGGTTTCCTGCTTGTCAAAAAGCAAAAGAAACCTGACAGACGCTGAAATATGAAACTAAATAAACAACGAGAGAGAGAGAAGACAGATTTATTAAGAGCTGTATTTGCATGTCCCTGTTAGAACTTGAGAGAATTACATGTAATGATTAATAGGAAGGACAAAAAACAGATATTAACCTTGGGATAGAATAACAACTTGTAAGACAGAATGTAAAAACTCTAAAATTACAAAACCAACACGTCTGATAGGATGACTGACATCTATATTAATTAGAGTCATAAAAGCTCTTAGCGTACTAAACTTTCTGGCGAGCTGTCGGCTGGAAAATATGGCTCATCTTTCTGGAATGGGCACTACTTAACTTAGTTAAGCTCACCTATAAATGAAAATTCTGTCATCATTTACTCACCCTTATGGCATTACAAACTCATAAGACTTTCGTTCATCTTTCGACCATAAATGAACTTATTTTTAATAATACCTGAGTGTTTTCTATGCCTCCATTGCAAGTCCATTCCATCAAAACTTTGACACTTTATTAATTTAATCCAGATGAATTGGGCAGTTTAGTCTGAGTTTCCACTTGTGTGTATGTGTGTTGATCTAAGTTTATATGTGAATAAAAGTCTCAATTAAATTGAATCTGTTCATCGCATAAAGTAAGTGTGTCTGTCTAGAAAATTTTAATTAAAGTGCTCGATTCATTTTACTGCTAAAGGATTAGTTCACTTCCAGAATACAACATTTCCTGATCATTTACTTACATCATCCAAGATGTTCATGTCTTTCTTTCTTCAGTCGAAAAGAAGGTTTCTGAGGAAAACATTCCTGGATTTTCCTCCATATAGTGTACTTTAAAAGGAGCCATCGAGTTGAAAGTTCAAACTGCAGTTTCAATGCAGCTTCCAAGGGTTCTACATGATCCCAGCCAAGGAAAAAATGTCTTGTCTAACGAAACAATTGGTAATTTTCTGAAATAAATTAAAAGTTATATACTTTTTAAACACAAATGCTCATCTACCACTAACTCAATCTCATGTAGTACATAATTACACAAGTGTGACGTAGTCAGAAAAACCGACTCAGTGTTTACAAAGCGAACATGCAAAGAAAGTCAAATGCCCTTTACAAAAAAAAGTAAAACAACAATGTCAGACGATTTTGTAGTTGTAGGAGAAAATTAGAAGTTTTTTTATTTTTTGAAGACGTGTATGCGCATCACAGAGCTAGTTCAAGACGAGGATTTGCGGTTAAAAAGTATATACTTTTTTTTTTTTTCTAGAAAATGACCCATCGTTTTACTAGATAAGACTCTTATTCCTCAGCTGGGATTGTGAAGAGCCCTTCTGAAGCTTCCTTGAAACTGCAATTTGGACCATCAAACTATTGGGCATCATTGAAGTCCACTATATGGAGAAAATCCTGGAGGGTCATTCCGTGTCAAATCAACCAAATTTTAAAACCTCCCCCAGCTCATTTTTGATTTTGCTAATATTTATTTCTGAATAAAGATAGACATATATAGTGATGTAAATATTACATGTCATGGATGAATATTTACTGAGTAATCCACAATTTTGTAGAGGAGGGTCAAAATGGCAATTTTCACCTGAGATTCACAGCCAAATTAGAATGGGGGGTTAAAAATGACTTCAGAAAATGGTAGTATCATTATCTTATTTTTACAAAGAGATTGGTAAAATCTGTTGACTTCAGCAGTCATTGTTATATTACAGTATGTGCCAATGGTGAACATTCAAAAATGGGGATACAGCACTTTACAAATTTTTTTTCTCCAAAGTTTGCATGCCTGTAACTCAAGAAGTATTATCTTAATGCCTTTTTAGATATTGGTTCTTAACAAACTACCCTTTTGGCAACTTAATTTCTAAAGCCCTTTATGGTTTGGTTTCAGAGATATTGGAATTTCAATATGGCTCCAGAAGTAAATCGTTAAAATGTACACATTTTCAGTGTCAAAAACCAAATGTGGGTCACTTTGCAAAAACATGTTTCTTCTTTTGCTTTAAAAAGAAATGTTCTGAAGAACAAATACTGTTGAAACTAGAAATGTATCTTGTTTCCTTCTGTCAAAACAACTGCATTGAATATACCGGTCTAAATGCAATAAATATTCTTTTTCCAAAGTTTGCCTGCCTTAAGAGGAATTAAAGATATCGTAATATGATTTTAGATTCTAGTTCTTACAAACTTTCTTTTGAAATCTTCATTTTCAAGGCCCTACATCATTCAGTTCCAGAGATATAGGAATCTTAATGATCTCAATCTTCATGTCCAGATTGTTGAATTTTACCCATTTTCAATGGATGAAAGGCAAATGTTGGTCACTTTGTATACAGCAGATACATATTTTATTTAAAGAACAACATCTGAAAAATAAATAAATGTTGAAACAGACCTACTAATCTCTGTGTAAAAAAATAATGATGCTGCCATCTTTCTTAAGTCATTTTACCCTCTTGTAATTTGGCTCTAAATATCAGGTGAAAACTGCCATTTTGATTTTCCTCTACAAAATAGTGGATTACTCAGGGAATATTCATCTATAACATTTATTATTTTGGATTTCATCACTATACATGTCTATCTTTCTTTAAAAAAAAGACCAAAATCAAAAATTTGAGCTGAGGACCTCTAGTTGAGTCGACATGGAATGACCCTGGAATGTTTTTCTCAAAAACCTTAACTTCTTTTCAAGTGATGAAAGAATGACATGAACATTTGGTGGAAAAATGTTCCATTTGTAATTGGTGGGAAATGCGTGTGTATTATGTGTACAGCTTCAAGTACAGTCTGTAAAAACAAATTTCCTCTTTCTGAGGACAATAAAATAAATAAATTAAACTGAATCCGACATCTTGGATGACATGGATGTGTGTAAATTATCAGGAATTTTTTTATTCTGGAGTTGAACTTATCCTTTACCTTTTTGAAGCATTTTGATGATCTCTTAGGTTCCAATAAACAAAGTCTTAAGTTTGGAATGACATGAGGGTAAGTAATAAACAATGACAGAATTTTATTTTTTGGGTTAACTATTCCTTTAAACCAATGGTTCTCAACTCCAGTCCTCAGGGCCCACTGCTCTGCACATTTTGTAATGTTTCTGAATCTGACACACTCAGTTCAGTTCATGGATCTTTCTCCTAATGAGCTGATGATCTGAATCAGGTGCGTTAAATGAGGGAGACATACAAAATGTGCTGAGCAGTGGGCCCCGTGGACTAGAGTTGAGAACCACTGCTTTAAAGTAAAACTGAGCTCCTCAATACGGAAGTGTAGTTTTTCAGCTCTCACTACTGCTTTTATAAAATCACAGCAAGTTATCAATCTGGAGCTGCCTGTGTGGGATGTTATGTCACAGAGGATACAACACCTACTAAACTGGAAGTCCACATATGGTTTGGCTTAGGGGGTAAAATAAACAGTGCGAACTGTTCTTGATCTCCTGCGAACATTAATTCACCAAACTATATCCAAATAACCATATTCAGCTGGCATTTGCATTAGGTGGGGTTCTTGATCAAATAAAAAGTGACGAATTACTCCACAAAAACACTAAAAATGTCTCTGAGTCCACATTGGAAGTGCTTAAAACGGTCATATATGTCACACGAAAGACATTCAACATAAACTTTATTATAAAACAAAGCTTGTTTATCCATCATTCCCTATTCCCTCAAGCGCAGGAAGCTCTGCACCATCATATCTGTTTAAGAACTGACTTTGACCTCCACCCAAACCTGCTGAAATGGCACAGCAGGCTGGAGCAACCTGTTCCATCCTGGACGGTAACCTTACATATCGATTGTTCTAGGAGCAGAGTGCATTGGCGGTGAGCTGGAGGACCGTGTGTAGAGAAGCAGAGGAGACACCTGACTGGGGAAGATTTTAATGGACTCTGGCAGGTTCCTGTGGCCATGTCATTGTGCATAAAGTCAGCCTGCCGAACCGCTCATCTCCCCACAGGAGCACCGCTAGCCTCCGAATCTGACTGACTTCCACCATCGCTCTGTGCCGTCTTCATACGCTTGATTCATTACGCTCGTGTGGCTTTTATCAATTGGCCGGTCATAATTTCTTCAGGGTTTCTCAATCATCACACAATGAGTCCTAGCTAGGTCCAAATATATGACAGTGGATATATGTAGGTCATGATCTGCTAGGAAACTGTAAATCTCGACGGAAAGGCACTGAAGAGGTGGTAGTCCAGCTTGACTAAACATCTTGGTTCAATAATTTTAATTCTGGTGACCAGATGCCTGAACTAACGCAGAAAACATGTGAACGTATGATTACTGAGACAAGTTACAGAATGGATACTGTCTGCACAAACCCAGATGTTATGTAGCAGCAGACATGGAAAATTTTGATATTAATGCCCCCTAGTGATGCTCCAACACGTAACTGTCTGGTATTGACATTTTAGCATCTTTTTGAGGATCAACCTCAGAGCTGTACTTTCCTAGCTACCGGTTTAGAATCACACACTCTATATTCTGCTGTACGTTGCTTTTATAAAGAAGAGCATACACGTATATATACATTAGGCATTGGGGCAATAATGCCCTCTAGTGATATCACATGCCATCACATCAATTTTAACATCAAATATGTGCGTTTTCAAAGTGCAGATGGGTGTTTGCTCAGGTGATTGTTCTCATTTGTATCGTGATACAAATTGTCGAATGCGGCTGCAAGTCAGTCCTTGCGCGGTCATCAGAGAGACTTCGTCCTTCTTACAAGACTGCAAAATCTCTGCAACACACAAGCACAGCACACAACTCCAGCCGATGATGTCATCTCTAACTGACCCATCCCCCATCGAGGAAGATTCAGTGCAGATTTGAGGGCTTGTGCACTGAGATACCTCAATGGTACTGATTAAGGTATGCTGGGAACATCCTCTCCTCATTTTCTCAGTCAAAGGGGCCCAAAAGGCATTTATTTTAAAGAAGCTAAGGAGATATTGATGGCGTTTATAAACATACAGCTCTTGTAAATGACTTCTGACATTATATTTTGATTATTTATGTCAAATATGGTATGTGTCATAAATATGCATGTCACACATATTGTATAAACTCAAGATATAATGTCAAAAGACATTAACAAGAGCTACATATTTTAAGAAGAAATCAAAGCTTGCCTTTTCTTCAAAGCTTTCCACTGCATCCTATCTAACCATCTTCGGGAGTTAAACCAGCTTCAGAACAATACGAAATATATTAACGTTCTAAAGCGTAAGAATTTTTTTAATGTTATCTCACCACTGGTGCATTTTCTAAAAAATACTTTAAAATGGACTGTTTTCTAATTTAATATATTTCAAAGTGTAATGTATTCCTGTGACGGCAAAGCTGAATTTTTTAGTTTTTAGTTTTACATAATTCTTCAGAAATCAACTGCTTAAAACTGCTGTGGAAACTATTCACAAAATCTTTATCATGAACTACTTAAACCATATTTCATATTTCAGCTACAGTGAGGGGAAACATTTTTTTATTCCCTGCTGATTTTGTACGTTTGCCCACTGACAAAGAAATTATCAGTCTAAAATTTTAATGGTAGGTTTATTTGAACAGTGAAAGACAGAATAACAATAAAAAATCCAGAAAACCTTATTTCAAAAAAGTTATAAATCGATTTGCATTTTAATGAGTGAAGTAAGTATTTGACCCCTTCACAAAATATGACTTAGTACTTGGTGGCAAAACCCACAGAGGTCAGACGTTTCTTGTAGTTGGCCACCAAGTTTGCACACATCTCAGGAGGGATTTTGTCCCACTCCTCTTTGCAGATCCTCTACAAGTCATTAAGGTTTTAAGGCTGACGTTTGGTAACTCGAACCTTCAGCTCCCTCCACAGAGGAGACTGGAGACTGGCTAGGCCACTCCAGGACCTTAATGTGCTTCGTCTTAAGCCACTCCTTTGTTGCCTTGGCCGTGTGTTTTGGGTTATTGTCATGCTGAAATACCCATCCACAACCCATTTTGAATGCCCTGGCTGAGGGAAAGAGGTTCTCACCCAAAGATTTGAGGGACATTGACGAGTTATTTTGTGTTTCTTCCATTTGCAATTAATCGCACCAACTGTTGTCACCTTCTCACCAAGCTGCTTGGCGATGATCTGGTAGCCCATTCCAGCCTTGTGTAGGTCTACAATCTTGTCCCTGACATCCTCTTCGGTCTTGGCCATGGTGGAGAGTTTCTTTTATACAGGTAACAAGCTGAGATTAGGAGCCCTCCCTTTAAGAGAATGCTCCTAATCTCAAATCGTGACCTGTATAAAAGACACCTAGTAGCCAGAAATCTTGCTGATTGACAGGGGCTCAAATACTTATTTCACTCATTAAATGCTAATCAATTTACAACTTTTTTGAAATGCGTTTTTCTGGATTTTTTGTTGTTCTTTTGTCTCTCACCATTAAAATTATAGACTGATCATTTCTTTGTCAGTGGGCAAACGTACAAAATCAGCAGGGGAACAAATATTTTTTTCACCGTAGTTGCCAAGTTGCCATTTCACATTTTCATTTTCATTAAAATTGTGAAAACTGTTCACAAAATCTTTATTATTAACTATTAAGCCATGTCTTGGAGTACTAAAATAACTAAATAAATTAAAACTAATAAACAGAAATTAATAAACACTGTATTTAAAAAAAATACAGCAAAACTCTAATAGGGAGACAAAGTTGTTTTTCTTACTTCTTTTTTTAAAAATGTCCCAGTCTCATTTGCTTGGTTAAATAAACATTACTTACACTATCAGAAAATATTGCAAAACTGCAACAAAAAAAATCCATTTTATACTTTTACATTAACAATGTATCCAATGTTTTATGTATTAAAGCCAAGTATGAATCTCATCAATTTAGTGTGTTTAAGCATAGTACATTTATTCCAAAATAATAACTCAAGGCAGTAACAATTTAAACAATATATTTTACTTGTGAATTTATGTTCATTGATTCTTTTCAGTAGTTTAAAGCTTAGTAAATATTGGTCAAAGACACAGAGATTTACTGTAAATTTCACCAAACTGATTCCTAACTAAAAACTCCCACAGATCATGTTTCATGTCATAGAAGTGGTTCTAAGTGTGAGTTGTTTACTTACTTTTTAAAATTACCCTTAACGCCATTATATTGTTTACTCAGACTGATTCGCAAATGCAGAACGCGAACGAACACAAGAGGCAGATCATATCCAATCATATCGTGATGGAGGCACTGCCTCCTTTCACGTGATTTTCCCCCATTCATTCTCAATTACCCAAGTAGGGCTCGCTGCAGCCTGCGGTGGACATCCAACCCCGCCCACATCCATGTGTGACGTCAGACACCACGCCCACGTCAATGCGTCACCGTGTGACTCCCCTCCCCATTGGTAGCCTTAAAGCGGTGCATTTCAAAATACTTCACGAAATTTATCCATGTAAAGTAGCTCTTTCTAAATTCATGGACATTGATAATACCTGCAGTTTCTGTAACACACATGAGGAAGACTTGTGTCATTTGTTTTATCATTGTGAATTGTCTCTTAGTTTTTGGTCTGATGTTAGCACCTTTCTATTTCTGCAAAGAAATGTTAATTATATGCTTTCTTTAAAAGATGTTATCTGTACTTATTCTCATAAAAGTAAAATGATTGAGTATGTTGTTAACTTTTACATTTTGCAAGGCAAATATTATATTCATAAACAGAAATTTGCTAAATGCATACCAAAATGTAATTTATTTTTATCAGAAATAGAAGTTTTGAAAAGTCTTTAAAACAAATGAATACATTTGTTGTTACATTTCACGGAGAACTTTTTTTCTGGTTATGCTTCCACAATATAATTTTTGTATATGTAAGGGAAAAGGAAGAAAATTTGAACTATTGTTTAGTTGTTTCTAGGTTTTAATTTAATTTTTGTTTATTTATTTACTTTTTATTTATACGTTTATTTATTTATTTTTTTCTCTCCATGGTATTAGTTTATTTTTTATTTTATTATTATTATTATTTTAATTTTATCTTATTACTTATTACATATTGTATTACTGTAAACAGATTAGGCTTGTATTTTGTGTATCTGGATTTCTATTTCAATATTTTTGTAATGTCCAATTATTCTTAAAAAAAAAAAAAAAGAATCCCGATGTTGTACGCATGTGCAAGAATGGCGGAAGTATGTTGTATCGGGGATGTATAATACAAATTAAACCTAGGTCACCTTTCATATGGAACTAATTACATTCGAACAGCCGGTAAAACGCTTGCTTTGGTTGATTAAAGTTAGGAAAATGGTAATTGGTAATAAAACATTTAAACCCTACCCTATTTGTTTGTGTAATGACATAAATTCACGTTTATTATAATCGATTTTGACATAGCTTAGACAAGATCAGATTTAGACGGACAAGTAAGTTTTGTTATTGTAAAAGTAACACTTAGCATATTTTCATTTTCATCTAATTCTCTAAAGATATGTCCACAAATGTGAACATTGCTAATCATATTATCACTATTTTAATATGTGTTAATACTATTTAATATGTTGGATGTGTGACGTGTTTGAACATGGGCGCGGCGTCTGGCGTCACACTTGGATGTGGGCGGGGTTGGATGTCCACCGCAGGCTGCAGCGAGCCCTACCTCCAATTACCCCCCACCAAACTCATTGCATGCTTTAGGGGGTTTGTTATGCTTGCTTTAGGAGAGAAAGACGTGGACTCACACTGTACCTTTACCTGCTGATGTCGCTGTTGAACAATGTTTCTTTAGAAAAATTAGTGATTTATACACTTTTTAACTAGGGCTGTCAAAATTAACGCGTTAATAACTCGTTTACGCAACTTAATTTTAACGGCACTAATTTTATTAACGCGCGATTAACGCAGCGCGCATTTTCTGTTTGACCCCCTACCTAGCAGTTAAAGAAATGGATGCACAATGTTGCCAACCTAGCGAAAAGTGTCTAGCAACAATACATAAACACATAATTGGACAAACCT
The DNA here is from genome assembly GCF_049309525.1 of Garra rufa. Lineage (NCBI taxonomy): Eukaryota > Metazoa > Chordata > Actinopteri > Cypriniformes > Cyprinidae > Garra > Garra rufa. The sequence continues at coordinate 19,705,445 of NC_133365.1, forward strand.
AATATAGTTTCTGAGGCTCTCCAGTTTTGCCGAATGAGCGCGAGGTCTCCCAATGCGCGCGCACCTCCCTCTCTTTATATCTGTGTCTGCTCTGTTCAGCGAGCAGCAGTGGAGCAGCGCTTTCAGTTAAACCAGATATTCTGTTGCTTCCAGTGCTTGAAGTGGGCCGGTACGCAGGAACGTCTGTATTTTATCCTTTTGCGTACTTGCATACTTCTGCCATATTTATTGAATGCAAGCAGAGTCGGTCTACGTTACTGGTGCTGTGGGGTTGATGCGTGAAGCCACATACGAGTATGCAAGCGAAAACGGCGTATTAAATGCAGGTCAAACACATGCATAATTGCATATCATATGCACGCCAAAGTTAATTTCAGCTTATTAATAGCACGGAAAATAGAAACAGAAAATCGTGCTAGTGCGCATTTTCATGAGACCAGTACGTTATAATAAAAACAATACCTTTAAAAAATAAAAGAAGCAGGTTTTTGGGATCACATAACTTTAAACGGGTAAACTCCTAAAAAGTCAAAGGATCGTGAAGGCATTCAAACAGGAAGTTAAAAACAACGATAATAATGCAGAGAATAGTGACTTATGTCCAGATGCCTGTAAATTATTCTTTTCAGCGATTGAATCATGATCATAATTCAGGATTTTTTTCAGTTATTAATATTACTTTGGTTGTCTGATAACAGAACTACTAAATTATAACAATGGAAACAGTTTTGTTGAGAACTTGGCCTCATCAAATGACAGTATGTGGGCACCTAGAGGCAAACAAATGTAATAATTAATGTACATTTTGCATGTTCAGAAGAAGAGAGCTGCCCTGTCCTGCAAATAATGTAAACAGTGGTTTCACTAATAAGCACATATTTGCTTAAAGCATCCATATTTGTCCACGCCAATGTTGATTAGAGTATTAAAAACTTTAAAAAGTATTAATTTAAGGTACATTTAGAACAGATAAAAATGTGTGATTAATCGCGAGTTAACTCATGAAAACCATGTGATTAATCGCGATTAAAAAATTTAATCGATTAACAAGCCCTATTTTTAACATTATATTTTATAGCCTAATACTGGCATTGTTTTAGTTTTGCACTCCAAATATTTTCTCATCCAATATTTTGAGGAGGCACTGCCTCCCTTGCCTCCTCTGAGTAAAACGTCCCTGGTATAAATAGAGAGAGAGGGAGGATCTTGCCTTATTCATATTAGCGATAGGATAAGCATTTAATGTATGAGTGAAATAAAATAAAGACTGATGACTAGAAAAGAAGACTCTTTTGAAATATCTTATACCTTTTGATGTCCCTCTCCCACTGTAAGCTTCAGAGATCAGTCTTCCTTAGCACTCTTAGTTCTCTGACATTTAGGATGATATTTGCACCGCACTGCACGTAAGCCTATCACCTCACGTCTCTCCTCGGGCCGTCTGAGGAGAAAGTCTCGCCTTTGAGAAGTCTCTACTAAAGGATCCTTTTGTTATTTCTCAGTGAACCCGTGAGCGCCAGACTTAAAGAATAAAATATACGTCTGGACATCAATGAATAATAAACTGTTGTTTAAGATAATAAAGATGCTCATGCTCAGTCTTTAAGGCCACACTTCCTTGATCATGTGCCAAACGTTCTCTCAAGATCAACTACCCCCAGAATCGACTACGGTTTCAAGTCCATAGGTTTCTTGTGAACTTCAATGCTTCTGCCATATGTACGTCCCAATGTGAACCTATAGCCACATGAATGTACAAAAAGATCATTAGCTGGGCAGACGTTGTCTTTGGATCCAAACTGTTATCTCTGTCAGTGGTCTTTAAGTCCTGAAAGAATGTATAAAAACAACTATACACGTCTCTAAAATAAAACACACTTTGTCTTTTAGGGATGAAAAGAGACAAAGATGGTTTTACAGCTCAGTCCTGCCAATGAAAACAGCCTTTGTGTGTGACAGATTCACTTTTGGGCCTACATTTGAACCTAAAGAATCAAACTGTGATGTTCAAATCCATTCAACAAATACAAATCAAACTCTGAGGTTTCGTCTCACACTTTGGAAAACTGGCCACCTAGAAGTAAATGCACTAAATGACTCACAGGATATTTAACATGAGAGATGTGGCATATGAAAATGGAAAAGGACACATGCCTGATAGACATAATGTGTGTGGTGACAGGAATGAGTATCTGATTGATGGGTGGCTGCTTTTCCTAGGTTTGTTTGGGATGTAACAGAGGGGGAAGTACAGATGTGGTGTCAAGCGGGCTTGCCAGGGCATTACCTGTCACCATAAACAAACTCTCCTCTCATAAACAATGAAATAAAATCCTTCCTTGGACTTACCTGCGGTTCTGTTTTTGCTCTCCTGATTGAGCATAGATGGGGAAAATCCAGTGAGCTTCAAGCTGCCAAAGCTGCAAGCAAAAGAGGGTTGGTGAGCTGCCATCATAACTGCAAACAGATATAAATCGCACGAAAAGCGAATCTCGTGGACTCACAAGCATTTAAATCTTGGCGAAACTTCTAAGTGGCCAAATTACTCATTTACTACAGTTATAGATCACACAGAATGTAGTTATGCAGAGAACATCACAAAAATGTCAGATATGGGAAGACCGTGGAGGATTCCCGCCAAACATAATGTTATGATGTGAGGGACTTTTGTTTATTTTCACAGCATGGATATAATGAGGAAAAGGTGGATTTACAAGAACAAGATGCGTGACAACCACACAGAAAAGGGCTCAGGTATTTTTTTTCTGAAGTTCAAAGCTGCAAAATCTGCCTACTTTATCGACTCTCATAAAGTTAGTAATATGACCCACCAGGAGCCCCCACCTCCCAGGAGTATTACTCACTGATCTATACAGATTCAAGTACAACATGTACCCTACTTAGCCAATCAATGTTATAGTCACTATGTCCTAACCTTAATTACAGTGAAATTGAATGCAGGGCCCAGAACAGCCTGGGGTGCCTTTTGGAGGATGTGTACTGATGGTCTGCATTTTATAAATTTGATATGTATCATCTGAAGGAAAATAAGATTGCAAAAATTAATCACACGGTGCTGCTCTTCAAATAGACCGTAGTGATTGTGGACAGAAGAAAAATCAATAGCAGAAACAGCCAGTATTGCACCAATAATACCTATCCAAAGTTCACACGTTTGATCGTTTTTACCTTCAAAGAAACTGGTACACTTGAACTTTCGCATTGTAAGGCCGTGTTCACACTTGGCGTCTTTTTTCACAAGAAAAAGTTGACTAGGGTGTTTTTTTAGTAAAAAAAAAAAAAAAGCTGGCAGCGTTCTGTTACAAAAAGCAGCCGAGTGCGTCTTTTGTTGCTATAACAACAGCTGCAACAGTAACGTGGTGCTGTGTGGTGAAGAAATGTCGAGAAAGAGCCTCTTTGTGATGTATATTACGATAGAGTTGTTTACTCATATCATACAACTCCTTGTGCTCCGAAACTAGTATGATAAGTTTATCTACTGGCAACTTCTCCGTTTTTTCTTGTTGTTTTTGTTGTTATGGAAACGATAGGTCCCGCTACTCGCTTGTCATTGGTCAGCTGTCAAAAAAGCGCTTGACGTAGGGCGTTTTCTTAAAAAAAGTTCAACTTTTTTCAACTTAAAAAGACGCTCTTATAGACCTTTTTCCTGAACACGGAAGTAAGTCCGACTCTTAACTGAAAGAATGCTTTGCATTTCCGGTCTGCATTGTTTCTAGTCAAATTAGGGTATATTCCGAGCTAATAAACCAATGTTAAACCTATTAAAATGTTTTTAAAAAGCACATGGCTCCATAGCGCCATCACTTGGCAATGTCGCAATGACCGTCATTTGTCATTGGCTGTATCCGAAATCGCCCCCTATACCCTATTCACTATTCCCTACATTAGTCCACTCGTACAGTTCACTTGAAGGAGTGAATGAAAACGAGTGAGTGAATTCGGACACTAAGTGCACCGGAAGGACTGCCGCTTTTGCATAGTATTGCTTACTGTTTAACAATCATTTAAAACGGACAGTTCGAGTAGTAAGATTAAAGGATTTATCTTGAACTATGTCAAGGAGTTTATGTATAAACCTTGGTTAAACAATTTAATAATCAATTTACAACAAATTTGTACCTGTGTTGTACGCTGCATTACGCAGTGGACGAGCGCGTTGTAAAATGAACAGATGGATGATTCAGCTGCGGGCGCCATCGTCTGGAGAGACGCGGGAATTCAGTCGGCGCGCTACTCTTACAGTGCATTATGGGTTATCTCTAGCTGTTGAGCGTACATCGGTTGTACACTCGTTTTTGCGGTGCATTGTGGGATTGAATGAGTGCACTCGAGAACGTCCACTATGGTTTCGAACACCACTTAAAATGGCTGTCCCCTCAAATAGTGCACTATTTGAGGGTATAGGGGGCGATTTCGGATACAGCCAGTGCCTCACTTTAATGAGTGTGTAGATGACACGAAGCAGCGGAAGGTAGCTACATTAAAAACACATGGACGCTATTTGAATGGGTTCCTATGGAAACCGGAACAGAAAAGCATTCAATCTGACGTTAGAATTCGTAATGGCGGCGCTCATCGTTTACTCCATAGATATATATAGACCATTTCAAGCGCTATTCAGCGGCTTAAGGAAGTGACGTCGTTGGTCCCAGGACGTTTCCGGTTAGTGGTCCAGCGCATTCAAAACAATGGCGAGAAGCGCTTTATGAACAGTGGGATTGCGGTCATATATATACAAACATCCTGCTTAAATGTCTAAATTAAAATTAGATCCTTGTCGTTGGGTGGTTGTGTGCTCCCTCTGGGGCGGTACTAACATTCTGAGACGTGTTTAACGGTAGATTTCCGCGAAACGTACCCGTGTTGCGGCAGTGAAGGAGAAGGCTGGATAACAACAAGCAACTCTAGGATATACAGCGCACATTTCGATTCAGGCAAGTAAATATCGTTTTTAATTAATCAGTTTATTTGTATATCTTTACGTTAACTCTTCAAGTATGATGCCGTATAATTTAAAGTAGCATTTTGTCATTGTTTACATATGCATCTAGCTTTCGTGTGTAACGTTAATGAAAAAAGGCAAGTTTTTTATTTCTGTTTTATTGCTAAGTGTTATGTGGGTTAAATTCATATTAGTCGTCTAGTTATTTTGTCAGTTGACAAATGCAGTGAGTAACATGAAAGTACGTGAATGTCGTATTGTGTAACAGTTAACGGCAGTAGTTTACAAAACGTAATGTTTATGGTAAATATTATTTTCCATCACATAAGCTTTGGTAATGTTAATTCCAAGATGTACTGACGTATTAAGCAATAATAGCATTATTATTTTTTTATATTGTGCATTATATTAAATAATTGTTTTTCTACTTTTATCCTTATATAATGTAAACAAAATTTATACAGGTGATTTCTAATATCATTTGTTTCTTAGTCTAGGAAGCATTTTGATGTAAGCAGTTGTAAATATGCAGCAGGGTCACTAAATCTGACAATACAGTGTAATACTGAAATTTGTTAGCTCCCTGTAATTCCCATAGAATTGGTTAAATGTTGTATACATTTTCATAATGATGGCTAATATCCTTTGTTTTGTTTTCTAGAAAGTATTCTAAACTGATGTAAACAGTTGCAGAAATACAGAAGGGTCACCAAATCTGAGAAGGCAGTGTAAGGAGAGCCATCATCTGTAGACACCCAAGGACAGCTGATCATCCTGCAGTGACAAACCACATCTGACCATATCAACACCCAGATGTGATTGAGAACTTGAGTGTAGTATTCAGTAATTTAGTGTAGTACTTAAAGCGACTGATGACCAGGCCGGATACAGACTGCTGCTTTTGACATTTGTTCCCCCTTTGTACTCCATTTCAGTTCAAATGTTGTTTCAGTTGTTGTTGTTTCATTTGTTGAAGCATTTTATGTTCATACAAATATTTACATATCAATACATGTGCTGGAAATAAAAACAGTTGAAAGTGAGAGAATGCTTTTTGTTTATATACAGTACTGGTCAAAAGTTTGGACAAAGTATTTTTTTTATGTTTTTGAAATAAGTATTTTATGTTTATTAACATGATTAATTATTTAAATGATTTCTATTATAAAAAAATGTTGTGCAAAGCTGAATTAGCATCAGCCTTTACATTACACCAGTATTCATTTTCACATGAATATATATATATATAAAATTTGTGTGGGTGTGAACAGTAAATACGTGCATAAAAACATATATGAATGGTTTATGTGTGTGTGTTTGTGTGTGCATTTATTAATCTGCAGATATACAGGTTTATGTAAAACACGTTAGCCAGCATTGAATTGCGACGATCTTGTTTATTTGTGATCACATGATGACTTGGAGCATTCACACCCTCCACTTGCACTGTTCCACAGCAACAAACTTGACCAAACTAACGTTGAACACATGTTGAAATGAATTCAACACGTAATAATAGCATCGAGCGCTTAGTTTTAATAGCATACATTTAGCGTTGTTTGGAACGATATGTATTGTGAAAAGTAATGTACTAATGGAAACAAATATTTAAACAGAAATACAGACTGACCACGCAATGCAAGTAAATTAATCACGAACAACCTCCGGATATCTTGGGAACAAAACATGAAGTAAGTTGCACTGCTTGCTTCAGACTGATGACATCCATTGTACGAATAAATGTTCACAATATTTCCGTTCATGTGATATGCTTTTAGCAATCTCCCGTGTACACGCACGCAGCATCGATTAGTTAATGAGCAGCTTTTTTACCTTAACTAGCTTTTTCGCTAGATTTTAAAAGAATGTGTTCGTATTGACAGATCGGAGAAATAGCGCTACCGGAAATGTTTCAGGACCGGACATGCGCAGTAACGTTCCAACGCGCTTGTTATTGTTTACATCCTTGAAATGGTCTATACGTAGATGCCTCATTAGCGACTGTTTCTATGGGCCGTCATACGTGAGCCGTCCTCCATTTCACTGCGGTCTACTTGACGTCATTCACCCATAGGTCTATGTAACTGACCATAGTAATCAGTGAATATTCGAAATGCCACAGTCCTGCACAGCCGTTGGTCTGCGAACCTACAGTATGGTGAATGACGTCAAGTGGACCGTTCCAAAATGGCGGACGCATCTACGTGCTTGGAGCGGTCCAATGGGGTATCTACGTATATATATCTATGGTTTACTCAGGAAAAAGGTCTATAGCTGCAAAAAAAAGACGCCGGCGGTGGCGTTTAAAATAAAAGCGCTAGGGCTTTTTTGAAAAGACGGTTTACTCCATAGGATTAGAATGTAAAACAGACACTGGCAGTTTGAAAAAGGACGGCAAGTGTGAACACGGCCTAAAAGGTTATTTGTAGTGTAAAATGTTTGTTTTGTCAATAAAAAAGGTTCACACTCTGTAGTGTAGTGTAGGCCTATTATACAATTAGGCAATAACACCAGCGAAACCCTTTTTTTTTTCGAATATCGTTTGTGTTTACTCTGTATCACAGTTAGGCTACATAATACTTTAAACAACACTTAAAAGATGTTGATATTACGTAAGGTGAACACACATTAGCTTACCTTAGTCTGTTTTCACTCTGCCAATGGAGACATTTCCTAAACAACTCACAGATGAACCGTTGGGCAACTCCGAAAAACAAACAGCATCAGCTTCCCTGAATGAGTTTTTAAGTCATTTGTTGAATGATTCAATTACTAAATTGTAAAAACGGTACACTGCTGAATGAATCAATGTTTCAAAAATGAAATTCAATGACCCATTCATAAAACAAAATAAAAACGTTTTCCCCACCTAATGGTTTAACGACGTAACAACACTGGGGAGGTATCCGAAATCGCCCCCTATACCCTATTCGCTATTCCCTACATTAGTCCACTGGTACAGTTCACTTGAAGGAGTGAATGAAAACAAGTGAGTGAATTCGGACATTGAGTGCACCGGAAGGACTGCCGCTTTTGCATAGTGTTGCTTACTGTTTAACAATAATTTAAAACGGACAGTTCCAGTAGTAAGATCTTGAACTATGTCAAGGAATTTACGTATAAACCCTGGTTAAACAATTTAATAATCAAATTACAACGAATTTGTACCCCTGTTGTGTGCTGTATTATGCCGTGGACGAGCGCGTTGTAAAATGAACGGATGGATAATTCAGCTGCGGGCGCCATCGTCTGGCGAGACTCGGGAATTCAGTCGGCGCGCTACTCTCACAGTGCATTATGGGTTATCTCTAGCTGTTGAGCGTACTGCTGCGTCCCAATTCGCATACTATCCGTCCTAAATAGTATTCGAAAATAGAATTAGTATGTCCCAAATCGTAGTATGTTCAAAAAAGTATTCCAAAGATTCCCGGATGGTCTACTACTTGACTTCAGAATTCGAAGTGCGGATCAACGCACACTCTAACGGCTAATATTGCCCACAACACATTGCGCGGTGAACGAGGATTCGATTAGAACTACAAACACGCATAAAAAGTGTTAAAAAACTACAAACATGGAGGATATGCGCGACCAACGGACAGGTAGAGAAAGGGGTTTGAGTGATAAATAATCAGTGTGTAACCTGATAAAAAATATATTTTTTAAATGTTATCCTCGTTATATTTCATGTGCAGCAACATTATGAACTTTTATAAAGATAGGTTTGGTCATTAACGTTTAAATGCATAATTATGCAAACATGAGCAGAGTTCTCGGCATGAAAGACTCCTGAAAGAACGTGTCTCTTCATTTCTCTCTGTTACGATAGGAAATTAAATTAAACGAAATGTAGATAATGTTAACTGTGATGATTGACAGGGCAGTTTAAACAGTGACAGGATTCAGGTAACTAAGCAACAGAGCGTCCGTTAAAAAAGCAGTTATGACGAAGTAGTATGTCCCAAAGCTCGCCTACTATTCTGCTACATACTCAAAAGTATGTACTTTTTCTTCACAAAAAGAGTACATACTTTTAGGGCGTAGTATAAGTAGGCGAATTGGGACGCAGCATACGAGTGCGTTCGAAACCGCATACTCAATGAGTAGGTACTTATTTTCAATAAGTACTTACTTAACGAGCGCTAAAAGAGTAAGTACTCTACAGCCAAATCTCGTTGAGTATGGATGTGATCTGCACGTCTTCCGCCATGTTGACGTTATCATGTGACCAACGACTTTATAACAAGTGCGACAACTTAACATATAGCGACAGGTTTAATTCATCTTTCTATAAATATTTTGATATTGATGAAATTTGTTCATTTTGTGGTCATGTTGAAGAAACAGCTGCTCTTTTATTGTGATTGTAGTATAACGGATACGTTTTGGGTTCATTTAGGTTTTTGTATTTTTTAATTCTTAAAGAAATAATTTTTGTTAGGAAAACCCAAATTATTTTTGCAAAAGTTATTACTTTTGTTTTATGTTCAAAATTGTTTATCCACACGCAAAACTATAGCTTAAATTCTTGTTGAATTTCTCTTTTCATCCCTGAGGCTTATCAATAACAAAAACAACAAATCCAATTTTTGATAAACTATGATGTGAATATTTGGATTATTCAGAGATATTTAATCATATTTCCCTGTGTATATAATCACATACTATGATGTAAGCAAGTAGTTTAATTTGTAGTTATGTTTTCAGTTTTTCTCATTATGATTGTTCATTGTTAAAGATAAATACCATCTTTCCCTGAGCCTGTAATAATAAGTTATGTAGTAATAATAATAAAAAGAAAATAAGCAAAACAGTTGCTCAAACACCTCATAGCATCAGTAACCCAACGACCCTACCTAGTACATCTTCCTCCATGTTTGCAATATCTGCACAAAGGAGACGTGGATCTGCTGCTCGAAGATCTTGTTTGGAGAAGACAGTTGATTTTACACTCAAAAATGTAAGTATTACTACGTAGAAATTAAGATTACCTCAGAATGCACTGATCAATAATAATGATAAATGCTGACCTATAATTAATTATATTTTTTAGTAAAACAAGCATGTTTTTTTTTCAATCAAGTAATTAATTAATGCATATGTTAATGAAACTCATATTTTATTTACTGATAACAACATGGATATATGAGTAAAATAATAAAGTAACCATGAACATAAATAAAGACACATGGAACAAAGCTTTATTCAGACATATTGGTATTTTAGTCTTTCTCTAGACGCTCTCGCTGGATCTTTGGTCTCTGAGGATGAAGAGGCCACAGCAACATCTGGTCCAGATGAGACCAAGGACAGGTGGAGTGATGGAGGGTCTCATCGATGGCACTAGATCATTTCCAGGATGCTGCTGTGGATTTCTCTTTTCTCACTGCACACACCAGTCTGCAGACATTTCAGATCATACAAAGATGCACAAATACAATACAAAAGTTGTCATTTTAACAGCACAATTTCATTAGATCTCTGTATTAGAAGTAACAAAATTACCTAACTTTATATTAAGTTTCAGATTTTACTTTTTTCCCCACAAATGCTGCTGTCACTTTTCCTTTCAGGTCCTGCTGCAACAAAGGCACAGAAATCTAGAATCAGAAAAGAGCTTAAAGTTTTTATTTTATTTTTTTTTTTTATTATTATTAATAAACTGCAACTTAAGGTTTAAATAGATGTCTGTAGTGTACTCACTCAAAGCCTTTGATGGCAGCACTGCTTCATCAATCACTCTTCACCGGACAAGCATACTTGTCTCATCTGTCCCTGTAACATCCACACAAGATTCAGTTACCTCTGATTCGTGTGCTCAATCCTAAATTTATGAGGTAGCTGTTGTGTTATTTGGCTTTTTATCCAATACAAATGCTCCTGAATTTATCAACAGTACTATTAGACAAATGAAACAGATAACTCATGTTTAGTTACTATATGTACATGTGTTTATATCTCCAGTATGTATTTGAAAGCGCTTTGTCTGGAAAGCATTTGCTGTGTACAAACATTTATTTTTAAAAAGTATGTTTTACATTGTCAATCATTAATATCCTAATGACATTTTCTAATTGTCTATTTAACATCTGACAGATGCATTGCAGATAAGCAAAACCTTTTAGATGAAAACACACATCAAATAGAAATCTCCATTCACAAATCCTCTCCCGTGGCCTCATGGGATAGTAAAGTGTTCATGCATTTCAGAATCCCTAGTTTAGTTTATTTAGGGTCTTGTTGCATACTGTGCCAATACGCCACGCAGCCAAACCAATTCAAGAACCAGAACTAACTGTTGCATAGGTTGTTTGTGACACTAAGAAAAAAAATACTTAGAGGCGTCGCTGCCAAAACTTTTTTTGGTCTTTGCTGGCACCTTTATTTTTAAGAGTACATACTGTAGATCATGTTTTCCAATAGTTAAAGCAGTACCTTCCTTCTCTACGCACGTCTGAGTTTGACATCTCAACAACAAGATTAACCGAACAAAAAATCTCAGACGAAACAAAATTTGGATGGTTTTTATTTGATGCTTTCCAAGACATACAGACAAGACATATTTTCTTTCCAGTGTTTTGACAGTTGCCATTTAGAGTTCCAATTTCATTCGGCAATCTCTGCAGCTCCGGCTCACCCGGAGAGGATGTGCTTGATGAAGGACGTGTAGTTAATGCAGCCGTTGGCGTCTTCTTGTCCGGCCATCAGACGGTCCACCTCATCTTCTGTCATTTTCTCCCCAAGTGTTGCCAAGACATGACGGAGCTCAGCACCCATCACTGTTCCATTTCCTTCTTTGTCAAAGACTCTCAGACCCTCAACAAAGTCCTCAAATGTCCCCTGGTCTTTGGCTCTGGAGATATGCTGCAGCATGGGCAGGAACGTCTCAAAGTCCAGGTATTTGCTGTTCATATCTTCAGCCTTGGGCTTCCCCAGCACAGTCAGGACATCAGCGTTGGTAGGGTTGTGACCCAGGGCCCTCATCACGTCTCCACACTGGGCATACCTTATCTTCATTTCGCCCGTTGGTGTCTCGTCAAAGAGAGTGAAGGCATCCTTGAACTCTTCGATCTGGTCAGCGGTAAATTCCAGCGGGATGCTTTTCAGGTCCAGCTCGGGCTCTTTGGGGGTCTCTGGAACCGGGGCGGGAGCTGGCGCTTCTTCTTTCTTTGGCTCTGGCTTTTTAGGCTCTGGTTTCTTGGGTTCAACCTTTTTCGGTGCCATATTGCCGATGCTGAGAGTGGAGATGGGAAAAGCTGGGAAGTGTGTCATAAGAGCCCCTGTTGGGCTTTTATATTGACATGTCAGAGAGTGTGATAAGCCTTATCAGAACTGAAAAAGTGGCAGACTATATAAGGAAATGAACTGGAACAGACTTGAGTGCTGCTCATACCATGTAAAATGCTTCTGTCAAGTAGATAAAACTAACCTGACCACCCCTCATTGAAATGAACAAATACAAGAAATGTTCTTAAAGCATTAGTTCACTTCCAGAATAAAACAATCCTGATAATTTACTCAGCACCATGTCATCCAAGATGTTTATGTCTTTCTAACTTCGGTCGAAAAAGAAATTAAGGTTTTTGGGGAAAACATTCCAGGATTTTTCTCCATAAAGTGGACTTATGCAGCTTCTTATCTAGCAAAACGATTGGTCATTTTCTTAAAGAAAAAATTTAATTTAAATACTTTTTAATCACAAATGCTTGTCTACGACTTTATGCATTGTGTAATCACGTTGTAAAGGTCACGCGTGGTTACACTGCAAAAAAAGGCTTGTCTTACTTGGTATTTTTGGTTTTTTTTTTCTAGTCAAAATATCTAAAAATTCTTAAATTAAGCATTTACTAGATAAGCAAATTGACATAAGATATATATATAGATAGATAGATATTTAGTTTAGTTTATTTGGGTACTTCTTGCATACTTTTTTTGTACTGAGAATTCAGACATACCACACTGTTCACATGTTTTTTGCCTTTTATATAGTAGAAAAGTTGCTGTACAATTTCATATGCAGCCGACACGCCACACATTAAAACAAATCCGAGAACCAGAACTAACTGTTGCATACTTGTTTATGACACTAAGAAAAAACAGCTTTTTGCGTGTTAAACTGCTTTTTTTCATGCGTGGTTACACTGCAAAAAAAGGCTTATCTTACTATTTTTGTCTTGTTTCTAGTCAAAACATTTAAAAAATTCTTAAATTAAGATGCATTTACTAGATGAGTAAAATGACATAATATATTTAGTCTTGTTTATGGAATAATGCACTTAATTTTGTTTATTTTCCCCTGGAAACAAGACTAAAGGTCATTGCACAGAGTCCGAAATTTTCGCACATAAAAAAATAAATAAATGCTGTGTCAATCACATTTACACACTGGCTCCAAAACTTTCGTCTGTCATAAAAAATTCAGATCAGGTTCGATTCTCTGCATTTTCACAGCCATTAAAAGCATTTTGATAGGTAAGGATGAGGAATACGAAAAAACGCATATGAAAATTTCGGACTCAGTGTGCAAAGACCTTAAGTGTCTTCTGTCATTTTGCTTATCTAGTAAATGCATGTTAATTTAAGAATTTTTAGATATTTTGACTAGATTCTAGAATCAAAAATACTTAGTAAGACAAGCATTTTTTTCAGTGTAGTTCTTCATCTATGTACTTAGTTTCAAAAAGGTAAGGGTAGGGTGAAAAACTTAATCTCATTCTCTCAACGAACTTCAAAATCGTCCGACATCGTTGTTTAACCTTTTTTGTAAAGATCTTTGACTTTCTTTGCACGTTCGTGGGTCTGTACTTCTGCTTATGTCACGCATTTGTAGTTTTTTTTTTTAAATGGACAATTGTTTCACTAGATAAGACTCTTATTCCTCGACTGGGATCATGGTAATTGAAACTGCATTTTGGACCTTCAACACGTTGGCTCCCATTGAAGTCCACTATATGGAGAAAAACCCTGGAATGTTTTTCTCAAAAACCGTAATTTCTTTTCAACTGAAGAAAGGAAGACACGAACATCTTGGATGACATATGGAGATGAGTAAATGGAAGGAAATGTTTATTCTTGAACTATTCCTTTAAGTTGACCTAGTCATTTTTAAATGAAACCCTGTTACAAAATCGATTTTTCTTCGACTTTTTATCAAAAGGAAAATAGTTAGCATATACAGACCTTAGAGTAATTGTCATTACAACAGACCAAGATGTGAGTCATTATTTACTGGTAATATTTACTTCCAGATGGTTGATCGATTTGAATGAATTTAACTTGAGAACCGGATCACTATGATTCATTAACGAATCATTCTGTTCAGTTTTGTTTACTGGATCAACCAAAAAGGTCTAAAAAATGATTTCTTTTAGGCTATCAGACAATGCTGTTTCTCTCATAACCGTGCAGGACAGCTACTGTGTGTATACAGCTTTTCGGAAATAGGCCTACCTCTTTAAAAGCTAACCAACATTTTCTGAATGACATGAGAGTGAGTAAAAGATAACACAGTTTTCATTTATTAGTGAAATATCCCTTTAGCATTCATGGGCTAGTTTATCCAAAAAGGAAATTGCCATCACTTTATCACCGTCATGTCGTTCCAAAATCTTCCATGGAACGCAAATTAAGATATTTTGAAGAATGTTGGTAACATTTTTGGTTATCATTTACTTTAATTGTATGGAAGAAAAACATTTCTCAAAATATTTTCTTTTAGGTTCATCATACAAAAGAAAGTATGAAAAATAAATATATTATTAAGAGCGGAAAAGCGCTCTTAAGATCCGAGTTATGAAGAGTCTTATCATCCAAAAGCAAACTAAAATGTTAGTCCAGAACACGAAAGAGAAGATTTTCTGAACAACATTTAGATCACAGTGCATTTATGTCACATGTAGATGCAGTAATTTAAATTCTACTTTTAAAAACCTGTAAAAACTATAGGAGTCTCCTATATCGTGCCACTAAGAGCTGCTAGTACTTTGCCAGGCAGGTGATAAGGGTGGATCTATTCTGAGAGGCAGCACATACCAGCACTCCGTCACAATGATGCTGTTTATAACACAGTATTTTAAGCACACTTAGCACAAAATAAAGATACCATAGTCTTTATATGCTAAATGTTATCTAGTGTAGGCAAAAGCATACGTGCCATTCACGTTTTTCCAAGAAATTTCAAAAGATTTCTTAATTAATCAATTCACATACTGAAAAGTAAATAATTCAGAATAATAAAATTAATTTCTTAAAATGGTAGTAGTGGGTATAATTGTGAACGGCTATGAATTAACTCCTTCAAACGACGGAGGACATCGAACAAATTCTGTTTAAGGAATAGCCTGCCATCTAGTGGCTCAGATGTGAATTTGTGTCCAAAAAATGGACAAGCAATTGAGTGTAGAGATTACTGTAGATATCTATGAAATAGATACTGATGTTTAATAAACATTACTACTTGTTTTTCCACATTTCTGTGTGTCAGCTTTCAGTAAGTGTGTTTACATTTCAATACTCCTCGGTACAAAACAGCGTTTTGGCACTTGAGTGACTGGTCAAGGTCTGTCAGCAAGGGCAGAGAGTCTGTGTTCACTGACGTCCCACTGTGAAAAAGTGGCACAGCTGGAATGAACATCTATTAATGAGAACACAGCTCGAGGACACGTCTCTAGCGCCTCTTTCTCCCCCTCTTTTTTGCTCATATTGTGGAGTAAGATAAAACAAGAAACATTGTGTTCGTAAGGAAATGAGTTATTAATCACTAATCATCTACTCCATTTAGTGTTTTGGCAGGAACAGGTGAGGTAATTTGATTGAAAACATTTCATATTTTTATTATATTCGATATTGTATTGTACTTTGGTGCGTTTTTTAACAACTCACATTATTTCTGGCTTCAGCTCCAAATGTACATTAATAATATTAAAGTGGAAACAACATTAAAATTCAGAAACAAAAAGAGAAAAGGTTCTGCTCTAAAAATTCTTATTAAATTACTGCAAAAGTTGTACAGAGAAGATTCACAGTGAGATACATATAAAGGCGACAACAAGTGTAAATTATACAGTATATTATATTACTTCCTTGACCCTTTTCCCTGATCCTCGACTCGAAGTTTATTGATGAAAAATGATGGTAAAATAAAATGTTTGGCAGGCTGCTTTTGACATTTTGGATTTAATGGCAGCAGCTGTTTGGATGTTAAGACGTTCCTCTAAAGATCTTCAGTACTGCTCTGCAGGGAGAAGAATAATGTTTATGAAGCATGCAGCAAAAACAGATTTTTAAAACACAATTTGTGGCATATCGTGACTTTTATTCAAAACCTACTGCATTTGTGTCACTAGGGAACAATCTCTCCTTTACAATGGTGCAAATGTCTGTGAAAATGTCGTCTTCTTCCCGATCGGCGTCGACCTGACCAAGCACAGTGAGACAGAATTGTGTTTCACGGCATAAAACTAGACCGATTTTTAAACAAAGGCAGTGTCTGTACTCAACACAGTACATCCCGTTCTGTTAAAACCAGCTGAATTCAACAGTTAAACGCATGAAATAAGCAAAGAACAGCATCTTACCCTTACAATAAGTCCTCTCTCCTGGTAGTACTTGGCTATGAGTGTGATATTGTGTTTGAAAGTATCTAGTCTCTTCTCAATAGCGTGAGTATTGTCGTCGGGACGGCCCTGCTGGGACGCTCTTTTCTCTAGACGCTGCCGGAGTTGCTGATTGGAGCAGGCGAGCAAGACTACCAAGTCTGGGGAGCCAATCTAAAGGAATATGAGTGGCATTCACATTCACAAATGCTGCCATAACATACAAAGACATATTTTTCCTGTAGGTTATATAATGTATAGACGATCAAAACGCTGAATATCTAACCTGCTCCTCAAAGGTGAACACCTGTGAGATCTCTCTGGGGAATCCGTCCACAATGAATCCTTTAGCATCCTGCTTTTTGATAAACTGATGTTTCAGCTCTTCAATAGTTGTTTCCTAAAGTTCATGTTAGAACAAGACGGGTGACTATGGATCTGAAGTACTAAAGACTACAGTACACTACTCAGATATTTGGAGCATTCATTTGATTTAAAAAAATACAGTAAAACAGTTAAAGTCTGAAATTTTATTACCATTTCAAATAGCTGTTTTATATTTTAATATAGTTAAAATGTCATTTATTCCTGTGAAGGCAAAGCTGTATTTTTACTGTGACTTTAGTGTCACATGATCATTCAGAAATCATTCTAATATGTTGATTTTATGCTCAAGAAGCATTTATCATCACACAAAAATGAAAATTTACTGAAAATGTACTTTCACGATGTAGTTGAGTTTGTTTCTTCACCGGAACAGATTTGGAAAAATCTAACATTACGTCACTTGCTCACCAATGTGAATCATATCAATTGCTCACACTGCAGTGAATGGGTGCCGTCAGAATGAGAGTCCTATCCAGCTGATAAAAACATCACAATAATCCACAAGTAATTAATGAATATCCATAATATTGCTACATTCACTGCAGAGGACCCATTGGTGAGTTGGTGAGCGATGTTTCTCAAAATCTGTTACAATGAAGAAACAAACTCATCTCCATAAGGGTGAGAACATTTGTCATTTTTAGATGAAGTATTCCTTTAATATCTTTTTTTTGGACATTATTTTAGGATTCTTTGAAGTATAAAAAGTTCAAAAGGACAACATTTATTTGAAATAGAGCATTAGAGTTGAAGTTAAAAGTTTAACAGTTAAACTGCCTGCTGTTCTTCAGAAAAATCTTTCAGGTCACACAAATTCTTTGGTTTTTCAGCGTTTGTGTGTATTTGAACCCTTTCCAACAATGACTGTATGATTTTGAGATCCATCTTTCCACACTGAGGACAACTGAGGGACTCATATGCCATTATTTCAGAAAGTTCAAACGCTCACTGATGCTTCAGAAGGAAAAACAATGCATTAAGAGCCAGGGGTGTAAACTTTTGAACAGAATAAAGATTTGTGCATTTTTCTTATTTTGCCAAAAAAAAAAAAAAAAAAAGTTTAATTTAGTACTGCTCTTTGGAAGCTACAGAAGATATTTACATGTTTCCCAGAAGACAAAGTAAGTTAAATTTACCCTGACCTTCAAAATCAAAAAGTTTTCACCCCCTGGCTTTTAATGCATTGTGTTTCCTTCCTTCAGTGAGCATTTGAACCTTCTGTAATAGTTGCATATGTCCCCTCAGTTGTCCTCAGTGTGAAAAGATGGATCTCAAAATCATACAGTCATTGTTGGAAACGGTTCAAATACACAAAAATGTCGAAAAACCAAAGAATATGTGGGGCCTGAAGGATTTTTCTGAAGAACAGCAGGCAGTCAGTACTAAATAAAAAACAACATGCATTTTGTATAATCCCTCTAGTTTGGGCGAAATAACTAACATTTTGCATATTCTGCAAAATGTAAACTTTTGACTTCAACTGTACATAATGTTTAATGTATGAATTCGTCCAAAATGTACTGACCCAAATTTTTTGATAATTTATGTTAAAATCAGTGTTGATAATCAAGCTGTACCTGTAAATACACCATATCTGCAAAATTCACACATTTGGTGGTCAAACTGCCAAACCTGAGGTGCCAGTTCTCCATTGGCAATGATCTGAGCAATCAGCTCCCATTTCCTGTCACTGGGGGCATGATGCAGCAACTGATTCCTTAAAATTTCCCCCACCGACACATGTTCGTAATCATAGCAATGTGCAAGTTTAGCTGTCTGGGTGCCCTTCCCACTGCCCGGTCCACCTGGAAAATATTATAGCAAATCCCACTTTACATCACAGAAACAGCACAATGGAAATGCTAATTCAAATTAATTAAGGTCAAGGTCTGCTGAATTTCATTTCATCCAGCTCAAAGAGTTGGAATTTAGAATAAGATGAATTCAGAAAAAGATCAGACGACTGAAACAGACTGAAAATGACCAGCTGATGTGCACTCACCTATGATGAATATGATGTGTGGTCGTGGTTTTGATGGGTCAAAGACATCATACTCTTGAATAAGCCCAGAGGACTCGGTCATATCTGAGTCACTTTCTATGGAGAACTGGGCCTGGATTGGTGGCAGCCTGTCATATCGGCGGTAAGGTCCGGGGCCTGGACAGGGACCACTATCTGTGGACAGAAACGGATTACATTTATTGTTTCTATATGACGTCAGATGCACCCTTAAAGGGTTAGTTCACACAAAAATGAAAATTCTATCATTAATTACTCACCCTCATGTCGTTTTAAACCCATAAGAAATTTTTTCATCTTCTGAACACAAATTAAGATATTTTGAATATCCAAGAGCTTTTCTGACTCTCCATAGACAGCAAGGGTACTACCTCGGTCAAGGTCCAGAAAGGTCTTAAGAACATTATTAAAATAGTCAGTGGTTCAACCATAATTTTACGAAGCTACAAGAATACTCTTTGTGCACAAAGAAAACAAAAATAATTACTTTAGTTCATTTAGTTCATTTAGTTCATTCTTCTCCTCTGCATAACCCTAGTGTCACGCATTTCTCTAAACGTAAACAAAGTGTGGTGCATGTGTGTTCTATGTCAACAGCATGTGTTGTTTACCTGTGGCTTCATAAAATTATGATTAAACCACTGATGACACATGGACTATTTTTAACAATGTCCTTACGACCATTCTTGAACTTGACCATGGTAGTACCCTTGCTATCTATGAAGGGTCAGAAAGCTCTTGGATTTCACCAAAATATCGTAATTTGTGTTCCGAAGATGAACGAAGGTCTTACAGGTTTGGAACAACATGAATGTGAGTAATTAATGACAGAATTTTCATTTTTTTATTGAACTAACCCTTTAATTCACTTATTTGATAGAAACCCACATAAATCTATGTGGTTAGGCTTTCATTATTGAGATGTCTGGATCATTTTCAAACACTTGAACCATGTTTAACCTTCCTAAATGTCTTTGCAAAGCTTTTTATTTTCATTTTCACAGCTGTCCTTCAAATTCTTACTATGAATAATGGGTCCTAGCTGCTGGCTTTTTATCTAGAAAATGTGCTTTAAGTGATTTAAAGAGACAAGGCAATATAAAAACACATTCATATAATTCATTTTGAGTTTTAATGCTTTAATTAAAGGGATGGTTCACCCAAAAATGAAAATTCTGTCATTAATTACTCACGCTCACACTGTTCCAAACCCATAAGACCTTCGTTCATCTTCAGAACACAAAGATATTTTTGATGAAATTCAAGAACTTTCTGATCCTGCATAGACAGCAACACAACTGCACAAAAAGTATTCTTGTAGCTTCATAAAATTAACGTTACATTGACTATTTTAACGATGTCCTTACTACCTTTCTGGATCTTGAATGTGTCAGTTGCTTTGCTGTCTATGCAGGGTGAAAATAATAACAGAATTTTGGGTAAACTATCCCTTTAAGCATACAAACTAAAAGTTTCACCAAAAATATGATCGTTCAGATTCAGTTAAATCCGTTCCCAGTGGATCTAGAGGTTTGCATGATAGGTAACTTTCCAATTCCAACCTCAGGAGCATCCATTCCATAAAGCTCATGGAAGAACTATTGCTAAGAAGTGTATTCTTTTAAAGTGGAAATCAAAGCATAACATCTCAATACAGAGGTGGTTAAAGGGATAGTTCACCCAAAAATGAAAAATTCTCTCATTAATAATAACTCACCCTCATGTCGTTCTAAACCTGTAAGACCTTTGTTTTTTGCATTTTGCGTGTGTCAAGTACCCAGCAAAATACCTGGCAGTGGGGCATTCCATAGACAAGAATCCATGAAATGCATTATTAGACCGTTTTCCAAGGCTGCATGATATATTAAACCCATCTAAAAATCATAATAAAGCATAATGCTATTGTGAATTCACAAACAATGCAATTTAGTATATATATTAAATATTAAATATATTAGATTATTCAAGGAATTACAGTGGATGTAGCATTTCTGTCGTAAAGAAATGGCCAAATATGAAAAGGTGCCATAGAATGCATTGATACAATATTTTAAATTGTTCTCCGATATCTACATAGAAGATATATGGCTTAGGTAAGGGTACAAATTCTCCAGAAATGGTTTTACAAGTCAATTTACAACACTAGGATTTGTCCCTAGAATAAAGTGGTCTGTTATTACCTTATTTGGAAGGTTCATGAATAATAATGATGAGCTCTGCTCTGATTGGCGGTTTCACAGAACAGCTCATTTAGCAGCACAGCAGGGAGGAAACACATGGAGGAATATATATATTTAATTACAGAGCTCGAGACGCTATTAATATGCGGGGTACTGAAATTGCCATTTTGAATGCACGATAACTTTTTACTTTCACTTTTGAGATTTGCAATCGCAGGTGCTCTGTGTAACGTTATACTACAGCAGCAGTACTTACCACATCTGACAAGTTTAGATGCTTGTCAGCGGTGATCAGGATCTGCAAATCATTCGTCATCATCCGCGCAGTCATCTCTCTTTACTCTGTTTATGTGGTGAGTGAAATTTTATGTACTGCAATGTAACAGGCTACCGCTAGCATGAAGCTAACCGTGTCCCTTTAGTGGCTCGCCTTATTTGTTTTCCGTGCCTTTCTGAGTACAGACACCAACCTATCCCTGCACTTAACATCCCCTGCACAACCTGGAACATAACATTTATTTCTGTGATCTGGCATTTTTCGCTATTGTCCTGGCTTTGTTTTTTTTTGTTTTTTTACAATAGCCTACCTGCAGAACTTCTGATTATTCGGCTATGCAAATTTTGGGGGCGTAACTATTAATGATCGGGACTGTAAAGTCATAGTTTGTGTTATGTTGGAATTGGCCTCTTTTTCAGTGGTCTTTTGCAAACACCAGATTTATATAAGAAGGAAGAAATGATGATGTTTAAGACTCAAGGTATGTCATGTCCATGTACGGAACTGTTATTATTCAACTATGCCAAGGTAAATACAGTTTTCCATTCTATGGCACCTTTGAATGTTGTTTAGTGAATATTAAACAAGGATTAGATGCACAGTAAAGTGTAAAAACAATCGTCAGGCCAGTGGCGCCCTCTGCAGTCATTCATTATAATGCATAATGTACTTTAGCATTATTGTTTATAATACATTATGTATTTTAACAGTTTTGTTCAATAAAACCATATGATTACTAGCTTTTGATACTTTTTTGATTTAATTATTAATGCCTTAATGCTATTATATGTATTTTAAACAATTTTAAAGGCTATTTTTTTCACTTTTCACAAGGTTTATTTTTACCACTACAAAAAAACCTATTATTATTATCCGATCACTCGATTAATCGTCTGAAAACTATCGGATTTCATCACAAATAACTTAATTTGTGTTCTGAAGATGAAGAAGGTCTTACAGGTTTGGAACGACATGAGGGTGAGTAATTAATGACAGAATTTGAATATTTGGGTGAACTATCCCTTTAATGGAAATTTATAATTGCATTCCCCTAGAGAAATTAACAGTTAAGACATCAAATTAAAACATTTTTTACAATTTGGATTTCTTTGAAAATGATTAAAACTCTCTCACTCGTTGACTTTTTCTTGTTTTTGTGCTTGTTAATTAGATTCTTACCTTTCATTCATATTGCTAATTTTACCATTCTTTTTTTCTCTTTGTCATGTAATTTGAATATTTTGTTCTGTTTGACGTCATCATTAGAAAAGCTCATTTAAAAAGTGTAATTTTAATCTATATCCATTATGTACAACTAGATATTTTTTTCAATCAGACATTTTATGGCTTGCTAAGATAATGTGTTTTCAAATTGGCTGAATTACCGAGTTTGCAGGGGGCTTTCTTTCCTTGCGCTGAGGTGATTGGTGGTAGAGGTTTTCGATCAGGTGTAATGAAAGTGTCCCAGGCCACACATTCAGGACCCCCGAGGTCTCGTGTTTTCTGCAGGCAACTCTCCAAGAATGCCAAAGGGTCCTCAGGCCTGTGGTACATCAGCCCTGTTAACATGCTCTGTGAGATACATACAGAATTCATATAGTTACTATATTCATGTAGTTGATATGCCAAATATGACTCTGTATTTCAGACTGTAGAATTCCAGTGCATCTATTTGTGCAAATGACTTCTTTCACCATATGTTCATCTTAATTTTATACATCATTACCAATTGTGACAAAAGTCTTTTCTTGCATAAGAAAACATATTTTGCATAAAAACATATTTGTTTGTTAGCCAAACAGAGCTAAACGATTTCTGAATGGTAAGACAAAGAGAGAAACAATGAATAACATCCAGGGGGACAAAATAATACTTGCAAATTGTTTTTCTATTCATCCCACACGTGTTAGCAGTTCATACTCTGGGCCATTCAGAGGCACATGGAATGGAAAATCTGAGCTCGAAATAATCAGCTGTTTGCTTCTTTTGATGCAAATAAAACTGCTTGAGAATTTACATCTCAATCCTCATGGGTATCAAACAGCTAAAGGCACATTCAACATCTGAATAAAGGAACAGTGTCCGAACAGAAACAAAACAAAAGGCTGAATTTGCTAGAGGTATCAGTTTAATAACAGACCCCAGCATTTTTAAGGACTAATGCTGTATCAATATGGAGAAAAAACATTGAAAACAAGCTAAGCTTAAACTGTAAAGAGCAGTAACCTGCTATTGTAACTTGATCATACCTTTAAATTTAGTTTTATTGCTGTAGTGTTTAGGTTGACTCAAAGATGTTACATAATAATTTTGATGTGAATAAACCTAATTGATATAAAATTACAACATAAACCCTACTGTATCATAATTAATACTCCAGCTTCTAAGGTCTCTGAATTGTCAACATGATCAAAACCTTACTGAAAAAAAAAAACTGTTGTACACAACCTACTACTGTGCATGCTTTCTGTCATCTGATTGATATTTTATACTTTTTAAAAATAAAAACGCTACAGCAAGTAAAATGCCTTTTAGTTTAATTTAAAAAAAAGTTGTGGTACATGTCTTCTTGCAGTGAAATCTATATATTTTTGTCCATAATAATAACCTTTATATTGTTAGTAATATTTTAAGATGAAACTGAAGCAACTTAGCTTTACTTCCTAATTACAGTTGTGCTCATAAGTTTACATACCCCTTGCAAAATGTTAATAACTGACATAAAATAAGAGGGTTAATGATAATTGCATATATTTTTTTATTTAGTACTGTCCTGAATAAGCTATTTTATATAAGCAAAAGTTTACATACCCTTGAATCTTAATACTGTGTGTCGTTTCCTGGATGATCAATAACTGTCTTTCTGTTTTGTGATAGTTGTTCATAAGTCCCTTGTTGGTCCTGAGCAGTTCAACTGCCTGCTGTTCTTCAGTAAAATCCTCCAGCTCCTGCACATCCTTTGGTTTTCAAACTTTTACTGCATATTTGAACCCTTTCTAAAGTGACAGCATGATTTTGAGATCCATCTTTTCACATGGACGATAACTGGTGGACTCATACATAACTATTATATAAGGTGAAAACATTTACTGATGCTCAAGAAGGCAACACAATGCAATAAGAGCTGAGGGGTGTAAACCTTTTGAATTGGATGATCAATTGCAATTGTACTTATTATGTCTTCTGGAAAACATTTAAGTATTTATGTAGCCTCTTAAGTGCAGTACCAAATGAAAAAAATATGATCTTTCAACAAAACAAGAAAAATGTACACAGCATCCTGTTCAAAAGTTTACACCCTCAGTTGTCCTCAGTGTGAAAAGATGGATCTCAAAATCAAACAGTCACAGTTGGAATATGCAGAAGATGCTGAAAAACCAAAAAATTTGCAGGAGCTGGATGATTTTTCTGGAGAACAGCAGGCAGTTGAACTCCTCAAGACCAACAACGGACTTATAAACAACTATCACAAAATATAAAAACAGTTGTGGATCATCCAGGAAACAACACACAGTATTAAGATTCAAGGGTATGTAAACTTTCGAATGGGGTCTTTTTAAAAAAAAATCTGTTATTATTTTGTCTTGTGGGGTATATGTAAACATCTGTTATGCGAAATAGCTTATTCAGGACAGAACTAAATAAAAAATAATATGCAATTTTCATGATCCCTATTATTTTGTTTCAATTATTAAAAGGGGTGTGTAAACCTTTTAGCACAACTGTATTTAGAAAAACTAAAATGTGTTAAAATGTGAGTATAAAACATGATACATCAGGCACTTGAGGAATGTTATTTTGTACGTCTCTCAATCATCATTGCATTATATATTTTGTCTTTAATCTAAACTTACTAAGACATATTATCAGACATACAGAGTGACAACTAACATTTACATGCATTTTATATCAGAATAAGAATTTCACCTTATTTTCTGACCATATAAATATCAGACACTACACCAAATTGCATTCATTTTTTCTTAGTTTGGACCTCTGAATGAAACAGAGGTGTTTTTTCCTCCTAGATCTAGAGTGTGAGCTCCATTGTCTCCTCTTTTATGCTATATGAGACAGCTGAGGTACTTGCTATAATAGTTATGATTTAAAAAAAATAAACTAGTTTAGATACACCTTTCTAAATATTCCTTTCGCTGTTTCTTTTACATGCTGTCAGAGATGGAGGAGTTTCAGAGATGCATATCTAGAGGTATGCACATGAACCCAAACCTGCGTGTTTGCATTCCTCAGTGAACTGCGTGTTCGGGCACATGCGAGAATATTACTGTTTCAGTCCTTCTCTCCCCCTCGTCCTCTATTGCCCACATTTCCTAAGATGAGTCACGTAAAGTAAATATAAAGTACACAGCTTGTTGCCTTGGTGACAGGCAAAGTGTTGATGCACTGAAACTCATGTTTACAACCTTCACCATTTACGTCCTGCCTGAGCAGATGTCGCACACATGGTGATGACCTACAATATTGAGCTTCCTTATTTACAGGGTCAATCTGGAGATGGAAAGCCTGTCAGAAGTGTGTTCTGTGATCCTCCATGGACACAGCGTTTTGTATGCAACTGCATATCTCCCACACAAGCACAAGCACTTGTTGACGCTGTCGGAGGAGAATCTTCCCTCTTGCTGACAGGCTTGAGACCCTCCGCTTTGCCATTACAGCACCCTACTTGAGAATCACCATAGAGACACCTTGAAGTAGCTATCTAATTTACCATGTAACTGTGCATGCTAAATAGACACAGACTTTTGATTAATTCATGCTATCAGCTTACATCTGATGTACAGCTCTAGTGAGCTATTTTCCTTTTAGATTCTTCATTTAAAAACTGTTGACAGTAGAAATAGCTATCATTACCAAGCATTTATCATTAACTCTGAAGAACTCTGAGGAGAACTGGATATGAAGGCATATATATGAAGGCTCACCTTGAAAACAGACTGCATAATCAGATTTCAGAGTGGCAGATGTTTCCAGATGTGTTGTTCTCTGATTGCCGTTGGTATATTATTATTAAAATATATGAAAAGGTGATTTGGAGGTGATTCTTACCTCAAAAAGGTGTGGGATCTGTCGTTTGGAGAGGTAATCCTTCGCGTCGTTTGTGTTCATTCTTTCTTTCCGGTTATCCAGAGCAGCGTTTGTAAGTCAGTAGAGCAGCAGCTGTGTCTATCTGCTCATCTGTTGCGTTTCACCCTCAGAGCAGCTGTGCTGTCTTGCACCATCGCATTGGGCTGTTCTCCGCTGCTTTGACGCCGATGACCTCCGGGCGATGTTTCTATTCATCAGTTGTTATAGTCACGCTCATGAATGCTAAGCTCAAAGTGACCCGCAGTAACGTGTAGTCTCGAGTAGGTAATAGTCTAAATGACTAGTATCGAGTATCCTTGGTATCAATATCTCAGTATAAGAAAAAAAACGTTAGAAAAAACAATTATTTTTATTTGACAAAACATAACCAAGCCATCTAGCACAGTTAGAGATCTTTATTTCATTTTTTTTTTTGTAAACAAACCACTAATGTTTTTGTGATGTAATTGTAATAAGTAAGTCTTTAATCTAGTGAATAATGACACTGACAAAACATCTAAAGTGAGGTGTTTTTCTATGTCACTACAGGCCTTAATATTTACATGAAGTAATGAGTAAATAAAAAAAAATAAACAAATAAGGAGCACCGCACATGGCAAAACACAAAAACAACAACAACAAAAAAATTAAGAATTCGTTCCCATGATCATCATTCACAGTGCTGGGTACCCTAGTAAAAAGGTGATATATTTAAAATGCATTTATCTTATACTAAGTATAGTTTAAGTCTATTAATATATTTATTGACATTAAAATTAAACTAATTATAAAATTGTAATTAAACTTTATTTGCAGTACTACTTGTGCACAATGCAAATATTACGCCTAAAATATGTTTTAATGTCGCTATTGATGAGGATTGTATGATCTTTAAACACTATTGGTCTTTAAATGCAAATATTTCAAGTGCACCTAAAGTATACATGCAATAGTTTCACTTTAGCAATTAGCACAATAAAATATACTTAAGAATATCTTTAATTGGACTAGTATACTTAGCATTAAATAAATGTATTTTAAATACATTTTAGTATATTTTTGACTAGGGTAGACTTACAATTTACAATTAATTTACAATGTATAGTCCATTACTGATTACAAATTACATAATTGTAATTAGTAACGTAATCTTTTGGATTACACATATGAGATGTATTCTGACTGTTTTATGATTACTTTGATATTACGATTTGACTTACCTTGTAAGATATTTTCTAGCTTTTGTTATCAACATCATGAAGTGCATGAAGTCTACATTACATCAAGGATTCCCATTTTTTACTCAGTAAAAATGTAAATTATACTAATTGTGTGGCCTCTCCATTTTTTATGTATTAGTAACCTGTGCAGTTCCATAAAACTGCAAGACTTTGCAAACATATATAAGCAGTAGTATTTTTAAAGAACTGTTTAAAAAAGGAAAGGATTATAAAAAGGAAAAAAGAAGAATTAGTGTACATTATTACATTATGAATAATTTACTGCCATTGTGTAAATAACATGTAATCATGTAATCTATAAGAAGTAACTGTAATCTGATTATCAGCACTTTACGATGTAGTATCTATTTTCAAGTACTTCATTTTTGGAAAATGATTACGTTACTTGACCATTCATGGCTTCCTTCATTCCTTCATTTTACGTAAATTGTAGCCAAATTGTATTAGGTTACTTTGTTACCTCCTTTTACTAGGGTAGCCAGGTTTTCACAACAAAACCCGTCCAATTGCTACTCAAAATTAGTCCAAAAAAATTGTTTTTTGGTGGGGTTCCCCTGGCAAAATTTGCATTCCAGGGGATAAATATCACATTACCACGGACATTAAAAAAAACAACCCATTGGCAACAGTGTTAAAGTGGGAAAACCGCGGACATGGCAACACTGCATTTTAGTTAAAACGTGGCCACAATTAAAATGAATTATTACAGTGTGACCACAAATTAATTACTTTAGAAAGGGAAAAAAAAGAGAATTAGTGCGAAAGAATACATTATGAATCACTTGCTGCCATTGTGTAAATAAAATGTACTCATGTAATCTATAAAAAGTACTGTAATCGGCTTATCAGCACTTTACGATGTAGTATAATCTATTTACAAGTAATTCATTTTTGGAAAATGAGTATGCTACCCAGCACTGATCATTCATGACTTCCTTCATTCCCTCATTTTACATAAATTGTAGCCCAATTCTACTAGGTTACTTTGTTCCCTCATTTTAGCAGGGTTGCCAGGTTTTCACAAAACTGTCCCAATCGCATTTCGGTGTGAGTCCCCCAGTAAAATTTCAAAGGATAAATGTCCCATTATTGGGGTGGCTTAAACCTGCAAACATTAAAAACAACCCGCGGCAACAGTATTAAAGTAAAGCTAATTCTGCGGGAAAAACGTGGACTTGGCAACACTGCATTTTAGTTTAAATTAATTATTACAATATAAACAATATTAAAATATTTTTTTTTTTTTCTGCAGGTCATGTGGCTCCATACAAAAATGATGATTCATTTGATTTGATGTGTGAAATTAGATCCCCTAAATCTGCATATATTTATACTGAAGGATAATATCCTACTTTTAGGTTCAAGTCAACCTTAAATGGATAGTTCACCCAAAAATCTGTCATCATTTACTCACCCTCAAGGTGATCCAAACCTGTATGAGATATTTTGAAGAATTGTTGGTCCCCACTGACTTACATAGTATTAAAAAAAATTACTATGGACATCATTGGGGATCAGTAACTGTTTAGTTACCCACATTCTTCAAAATATATCCTTTTGTGTTCATCAGAAGTAAGAAATTCATACAAGTTCGGAACAACTTGAGGGTGAACTTTTAAGTTTGAAGGAGATCCCACATTCACCAAATTTCGCAATTTTATATCATACCCACTGAAAAATAATATTAAAGACATACTAAAATCATACTAAAACATCACTTTTATTCCAATGAAACAAAAAGCCATGTTAAACAGTGCACCTTGAAATGAGCCTATCCACTTTTCACAGACTAACAATATGCACTTTTTAATGCTAAAGATGTATTTAGCCTTTCTTAAATCTTCTGAAAGAAGTCTGTTACTATTAGTATTACTTATCTTACTTATCAGCAGAATTAGACAACCGAATGAACTGATCCATGAGCCATATAACTTCAGTGTCATGCCAAATGCAATTGCTCCCATCTGTTGGGAATCAGTTAATTCATATTCAGGGTGTGCTGAAACACACTTTCCACTTGAGTTAAATGAACACGCACCTGCTTGGAGATTATGTGCTGCCGTTGTTTGTCACACCGATCTATATTGTGTTGTGTGACAGAGTAGTTAGTAATATTATCCTTGGAAAGCATCATGTTAATCTTTTTCCATGGTGTTGCTTTGCTTGAAATCTGCACAAACACTTTTGTCGAAGAACAATTGCTGGAACATACAAACAGGTGAGTGTTTCCATCCCCTCTGAATCACATCTGTCGGGTTTGGAATCACCTCAGGGTAACTTGACTGTAAAAATAGGAAACAATTCAACATCATATAATGCTACTAATTAAAATAAACCTATATTACTCCCCCTAACCCCAGCCTCGGAAGATCTCGCAAAATGTGCAGCCAGAGCGTCAGAGTTTGCAGAAGACTTTGTGGAAGTCGCATCAGAAGTGCCACAGTCTCTAGCTCGAGCCCTCAGAGGTTTTGGACTTATAATTTAAGTCTGTTTCATCCGTTTCATCGGAAGGAAAAGAAACCCGTTGTTCATCCATGCGTTTGGATTGCACTCTCTGAATTAGGCTGAAGAAGTCTTCATCTGGGTCTGGTGCTGGTGGCAAAGAGCACCTCTGATCGTTGATTCTGGAGGACTGGACAGAGGTGAGAAAGTTCACAGAAGAACATACATGTAAATTAAATCAGATACTGAATTTCAATTGCTATTGTCTTACCTGATATTTTATGAGCATGTTGAAAAACTCATCACTAGGTTCCGGTGGACTACATGCCTCGCACAAGTGTCCCACATTGTTCTGTTCTATCCTGATGCCCAGGCGGTCCCCTATACTGGCTCTCTGGTCGTCCAGTCTGCGGCCCTGGGAACTGGCTATCAGGTCAAAGAACTCCTCTGTCTGGGTAAGGGAGATGAGGGAGGAGGCTCCAGACAGTAAAGGGGACTGGGGCATGGAGGACTCGGGCCCAGACGAGGCCTCTTGGGCCTGGGCATTGGGCTGTTGAGGGGGCTGGCAGCGCCGGTTCTCCATGCCGCTGCTTCTGGGGTCTCTGAGCACAGTGAAAGGGCAGACCTCATTAGAGGTGACTGGGACTTACCCTTAAAAAAGAATACAGAGCAGAAGATTAAACATTCTTGCAATGGTTAATGAAATTGCTTGCAATGATCGTTGATTTTGAAACAGAATGTCAGAAAACATTTCAGCAAGTGTTAAATATAACAGTGATTATAGTTTTCTTGTTCGCAGAATGATGCAACTATGAAATTAAAACTATATTTCAATTATTAAACACGTTGAAACTTTTTAAAAGCAGACTTTTTTTAAAGCAGACTTGCGTCTGTAAGTTCGTTCACTTACGTGTGAAATTTCTGTGGGAAAATAACTTATTTTAGAGTTGCATATTTCAGAGATGCATAAATCGCAGACCAGCAAAGTTTGAATGAATTAACAATTTGAATTAAATTTGGTGTCAGAAGTAGCACAAATAGTAAATAATTGTAAGAAATTTGAATTAAAAACAGCTTTAAAAATATAATATGTAACATCATATAAAACATTTGAGATATTTTACTGGAAATGCATGACATATCTGAAATATGAAAAAGTTTTGAAATGACTTACAGTTTTATCCTTTTCAAAAAATCCAAAAACAATAAAGTTCACAAAGGCGCTCTCTACAGGGACTTCATCTGAGAACAGCCATACACCAATTGCCACAGCCTCTGGCACTAAATTATTTTCTTGGCAGACATGACACGCAGACCTTTCTCTCCCAAGATTGAACCATACATGTTAGTGAGCAGCTTGCAAATCTTGAAAACATTAAAAAAGGAGAAAAATAGAAGAAAAAAATGCCTTATATTCCAGCAGAAATGAGGATGACTTCCCTATCTTCCACACCCAGGTTTCCTGTGTGCTGGGCTGTCTGTTTTTCGAGGGGGAGAGGGAGAGAAAGGGAGAGCGAGGGGGGGAGAGATAGAGAGAAATGGGGCGCAGTTGCCCCTCTCCGCTTACATCATGGTTGCTATAGGAACTGGAAATCGGCTTCCAAATCTCGCTCCCGTTGTTCACTCAAACACAGACATATACACACCAACAAAAACACACACTGTCTGGTGCACACACACACACATACACTGGCTTGCATTCCTGCATTGTTGAGTTCCATTCATTGCCTCCTGGGGGATCAGTTGCCTCTCTCTTTCCACAGTCAGGAAAACTAGAGCACAATTATACCAGGATACAGTGGCCAAGATTGCTGATGTATCTGTCATTTTCATGTCTTTGTTTCGAGCGATGCTGAGCCACTGTCGGTAGAGGACGAGGAGGAGGGGGTCGCTTGGAAGCTACCATAAAGAGGAGGCAATAACCAATGATTCTGGGATAAACCAAAGCAACATAATGTTGCCTGGGGCCCTTCGTCTAAAATGAATGGATGAATGCCACTCCATTTAGAATTCCCCAGGGGGAATAGAGCAGTCTTTCTTGGGATTCCCTCCAGTCCAGCTCCATGTGCCAGCCAGCAGGCAGCTACGAGAACAGCTCTAGTTCAGCAGTGCTCTCCACTACTCTGCTCTTCTCTCTACTTCACTTCACTACATTACATGTGCAATAGCAGGCAGTTCATTGACAAAGTATATATACACTGGGTTGTGCAAAAGTTTTAGTCTGGTTCTCATTAAAAGATCTGGACATACTGTAAAAAATAATTGTAATTAATAATAGTAATAATTGTACTACCGCACTTTATTTAGTAAAAAAAAAAAAAAAAGTAAATAGTAATTAAAGAGTTAGTGTACCCAAAAATGAAAATAGCCCATTATTTACTCACCCTCAAGACATCCTAGATGTATATGACTTCTTTCTTCCAGACAAATATAATCTAATCAGAGTTATATTAAAAAATTGTTCTGGCTCCTTCAAGCTTTATAATGCAATGGATTTGCAAGTGTTTCTCTTCGTCAGTCCAAAACAAGTCCAATAAAGTGCATCCATCCATAATAAAAAAGTGCCTCACATGGCTCTCTAGGTTGAATAAAACTTTTGTTTACGAGAGCAAAGGAAGCTACGTTTCCTGGCTTTAGCAAAGGAAAACCTCTTGGCTTATATCGAAATCCTACGACATTTTATTTAATTATTTTTTTTACAAATTCTCGTTTTGTAGTTCTAATTTGTGACCGTTGTTTTGTTTTGTTCTATCCACTTGCGTGTCCGCGTTCATCACTTCTGAGCGGCGCATGTGGAACACATACATCCTACGTCATCCACCTGAAACTGCTTCTGTGTACAACTGTTAGCGCAAGCTAGATTAAAGTGATTATTACATTTTAAATATGGATAGTTTTCTTACAAAAACGCATCGATTCGCTGCAGAGATTCCCCCCCCCAGAGCTGTGTGAGGCACTGTTTATTATGGATGGATATGCTTTGTTGGACTTTTGTATTGGACTGATGAAGAGAAACACCTGCCCATGCCATTATAAAGCTTGGAAGAGCCAGGATATTTTTTTAATATAACTTGCATTCGTTTGAAAGATGAAAGTCATATACACCTAGAATGCCTCAAGGGTGAGTAAATAATGGGCTAATTTAAATTTTTGGGTGAACTAACCCTTCAAATAAAAATACAATTATTTTATAGTACACTTAAAAGATACAACACAATTGTTTACATTTTCCTTTTTTTCTTTGTATACTTTTTTAATATAAACTTTCAACATTTTCAAACCTAATATCTGTAAGCTTTTATTTTGGCAGTTTGCTGCCATATAAGTATACAGTCAAGCCCGAAATTATTCACACCCCTGGCAAATTCTGACTTAAAGTTACTTTTATTCAACCAGCAAGTTTTGACCGGAAATGACACAGACTTCTCCCAAAAGATAATAAGACGATGTACAAGAGCCATCATTGTGGAAAAATATATTTCTCAGCTTTTATTTACATTTGAACAAAAAGTGGTATGTCCAAAATTATTCATACCCTTTGCAAACTGTCACAGTCTATGGGAAAGTCCAAAGTTCTATACCATTCCAAATAGTCCAAGCTGTTCTAAAGCATCCTATTTACCCTGATTCATTGGGAAGAGCTGTTTTAATCAACTCAACAGGTGAAAAACAGAAGCTTTCTGCTGTTGGTTTGTGGACAGTTATGGCTAAAGAGGAGCTCACTGAGGACCTGCGGCTGCGCATTGTGGCTGCTCACAAGTCAGGAAAGGGCTATAAGACCATATCTAAATGTTTTGAAGTTTCAGTGGCTACAATGCAAAGTATTATTAAAAAATACAAGACGTTCCGCACTGTGAAAAATCTCAGAGGACATGGTTGGAAGCCAAAAGTGACACCTGTGCTGGCCAGGAGGATAGTGAGAGAGGTAAAAAAAAGAATCCAAGGATCACCACCAAGGCCATCCTGATGAATCTGGGCTCTGCTGGTGGCAACATCTCAAGGCAGACAGTCCAACGGACACTGCACATCGCTGGGTTCCATGGACGCAGACCAAGGAGGACACCACTTCTTCAGATAAGGCACACAAAAGCCCGCTTGGCCTTTGCAAGTGCTATTTGCAAAAATTATTGAGAAGGGTATGAATAATTTTGGACATGCAACTTTTTGTTCAAATGTAAATAAAAGATGAGTAATAATTTTTTCCACAATGATGCCTCTTGTACATCGTCTTATTATCTTCTGGAATATGTCTGTGTCATTTCTAATATAAAAAAACTTGTCAGAATTCAGAATTTGCCAGGGGTATGAATAATTTCAGGCTTGACTGTATGTGCTGCCAGTTTTAGCGCTACCAAGTAAAGTGCATCAGTGAATAAATTGTCACAGTTTTGCGTTTTGCTCTGATATTACAGTATTAGAGTTAGTCAACTTAAAACGGTGATTGTGCATTAACCAACCTGGTCTCATGATGAAAATGTACCTCTGGGAACTTTTACATAAGACGTGAAATACGTACCGCCATGTACGTTTTGTGATGTATTTGATGTGAAATGTCCAGTGAGTGGTGCTAAAAGTGTGTTCGTTTTTTTCCGGGGAACAGATGAACGTACATATGGTACGTTTTATGTGACGTTTGTTTTGAGTGGTGCTATAACTAATGCTTTGTGACATTTTAAAATAACGTACCATCTGCACTACACCTAAACCTACCCGATATGTATGTGTATTAACAAAAGCGAATGTGACGTAAAAACGAAATTCCAAGCATGCTGTTTTAGCTTGTTTTTTGGTCTCTCAACTTTCAGTTCTTTCATCATGAGTCATGTTTTTCACAAGATTCATACCCAAGGATTCCACATTCTAAGTCCAATTCCAACAGCCTTTCCGGTGATTTGGCACTCATAAAATATATATTTGTGAAACCTCATGTCACTATTAAGCCAACAAGGTCTTTACGGTCTTTAGATGCACCGCTGGAGTGAGAGCAAACATCACCCATCTTTTTAAATGCACTGCCAGAAGGAAGCTTTTCAACCATCCATTAGGTAAGTGCTCTGCCAAATAGGAAAATCCATCAGCTTTTGTGAACAAAGCCATTGAGCCATACCTGCCCATTCAGCTATCACTCTCCATCCATACACAAAGATCATAGATAGATTCAAACTTTCCACAGACAATATGTGATACAATATATGTGTAACAGCATTGTGCAAACAAATGCATAACACTTTTTATTTGAAAGCATATGTTAGTGTATCCAAAATTAGAAAGGCAGAATTACTTAGTGCTCTATATATAAATTATATCTATGGTCTATAAATAAATTCTGTGCCAATATTGAATGGCTGTAAGGGCAAGAACACACAATTGTTAAAGCACTCAGCATGACTGCAAGCAGGACGCCTGCAGATTTGCACCTGGGTTCCCCCAATTAGATGCCTTTTATTATCACAGCTACTGTAAACACTTTGAACATTATCCAGTTTGTTTTTAAAGTAATGCTATGTATTTTTTTGTTTTACATTATGTCAGACAGAATATGCATTTTAGTGAATTGCATTATGTCATCTCAAGCTTAATTAATTATCTGTGTAAAGCAAAATTCTAATCAGTAATCTATCCTGATCCTATTCCCCCTTTCTCACCCCTAATCTTCCCTCTAATGTTGCTCCACTATCCTATATAAAAAATCAAATGTTCTATTTGAATTTCATGTATAGATTAGTTACTGTACACTCTCAGAAAAAAAGGTACAAAGCTGTCAGTGCGGGAGTATCTCTTTGGAAAGTACACATTTAGACCAAAAAGGTGCATAATGGTACCTTAAAGGTGCAAAGTTGAAGTCAATAGTTTACATACACCTTGCAGAATCTGCACAATGTTAATTATCTTACCAAAATAAGACTGATCATACCAAATGCATCTTATTTTTTATTTAGTACTGACCTGAATAAGATATTTCACATAAAAGATGTTTACATAAAGTCCACAAGAGGAAATAATAGTTGAATTTATAAAAATGACCCTGTTCAAAAGTTTACATACACTTGATTCTTTATACTTTGTTGTTACCTGAATGAACAACAGCTTTGTGATTTTTTTTTTGCTTAGTGATAGTTTTTCATAAGTTCCTTGTAATGCTTCAGAATAAAAAAATGATGCATTATGAGCCAGGGATGTAAACTTCCAAACAGAATGAAGATGTGCTTTTGTATTTGTTTTGTCTTCTTTTGCCTGAATATAATATTTTTTTCATTTAGTACTGCCCTTCAGATGCTACAGAAGATACTTACTGTACGTGTTTCCCAGAAGACAAAATAAGTTAAATTTACCCTGATCTTTAAATTCAAAAAGTTTTCACCCCCATTGTGTTTCCTTCTGAAGCATCAGTGAACATTAGCACCTTTTGTAATAGTTGCATATGAGTCTCTTAGTTGTCCTCAGTGTGAAAAGATGGATCTCAACATCATAAAGTCATTGCTGGAAAGGGTTCAAATACGTCTTTTATGTAAAATATCTGATTCAGGTCAGTACTAAATAAAAAATAACATGCATTTTGCACGATCCCTCTTATTTAGGTAAAATAATTAACATTTTGCAGATTCTGCAAGGTGTATGTGAACTTTTGACTGTACCAGTACCTAAAATGTACATTTTAGTATAAAAGGTACAAAATCGAACCTTTTGTCCCTGCAAAAAGTGACAGCTTTTGTCCCTGCATGCCGAAAAAAACAGCATATGCTGGTTTATGCTGGTCCTTTGTGGGTTAATGCTGGTCCTTAGCTGGTTAATGCTGGTTTATGCTGGTCATGTTGCTGGTCAAGGACCAGCATAAACCAGCAAAGGACCAGTAAACCAGCAAAGGACCAGCATTAACCAGCATCCCAGCACCAAAACATACCTAACCAACATATGCTGTTTTTTTTCAACAGGGGTAGCTTTTTTGAGAGTGTAACACAATTCATGACTTTTTAAACATTTTGTTCCCTGAAAAGAGCATAGAAAATATTTTGTTAATCAATTGATTTAATCAAATTTGCATACTTGGACATAAAAATAAAATCGTTTCACTTAAAATGCTTCACTTACACACGGGGTATAGCCTCCACAATAGCGCCACAATGTTACAGAAAGAGAATCCTTATCTCGCTGTTATTTAATATTACCAAACATTTAAATATTTTACATATTAAGGTTGGCAACAATGTGTGGAGAATGTGCGCACGACGAGGATGTTGTGTTCAAACTGTAACGATGGGAGGAGATTGACCTTGAATACACCACGGTATCTCGGTATCTACATTTTTATGTAACCAAATAAGAAAAAAAAAATCCAGTCTTAAAATTATAATATTATTATTATTAATAATAGATAACTAACTTAAAAGACAAGTCTAAACCTTTTTGCAACTAGCCCCTGTTCTTGGTTGTCGTGTAATTACGTCGCTGTATCTAGCGTCAGTGTCTATGTCTTTATCGAGTCTGTTACCAGGAGCTTTACTGTCAACAAAGTCACCAACAGCCTCTATATGAGACGCTCAAATGACCGTGCTCCTGCAAATTTAAGGGTAGGATGGCTTTATGCTGTTAAATATAGTTAATGATATATAACCTATTAGCCTTTTTTTCTGCCTGTCTTGTTTTTTTTTTTTTGGAGCTTTGAACGGGTATTGTTTTGGTTTTAGGACAACTTTGATTAAAGGTTTTGATCCACTTTAAATGTGAACTACTACTGTAATGATTCACGTAGTAAATAGTAATAGGAAACAATATAAAATCAGCCACTAGGGCAATGTTCTCACTGCAAAAGCTTAAATCAGGAAGGATTTTCTAGACAAGGAAAAAATATTGTCTTGTTTTCAGAGAAAATAAGTTAAAATTAAGTGGGTTTTTGCTTGAAACAAGCAAAATAATCTGCCAGTGTTGTAAAAAAAATAATCTAGTTGTCTGCTGGAAATAAGTTTTTTTTTTTTTACCCCATTGGCAGATTATTTTGCTTGTTTTAAGCAAAAACATGCTTAATTTTGACTTCTTTTTTCTGAAAACAGGACAATCATTTTTTCTTGTCTAGAAAATCCTTCTTGCTTTAAGAATTTTTAGATATTTTGGCTGGAAACAAGACAAAAAAGTAAGAAAAGCATTTTTTTGCAGTGCATAACATACTTGCTATTTGAATGTGACTGATTTGAACAAATAAATAATAAATAAAGTTTACATTTGCCACCTCATTTATATGGATAGGCTAAAACCCATGGGGTTGGTAAAAGAAACAGTAAAATGCTTAATTACATATGATTTCGTATTCAGTACACACTCTGATTGCCATAGAGAAAGTGTTATACTTGATATCATGGCTGTATGGAGCTAATTTTCTAGACTAATCATATACATAAATTTAAAAAAAAATGCAAAACTGTATCAAAACATTATATAAAATACATACACTCTACCTGCAAGCATACGAAATGGAAATTTGTCATCCATAAATTTATTCTTTAAAAGTAGTTATACTTTATAGAATCTTTTTTTCTGTAATAATTATATTATGATTCTTTGTGAATTTATCGTTTGCTTTCTTTTCAGAAACACTGCATGCAAAAACATCTTGGAACAAACATGGATGCATCAAGTTCTTTAGATACATTCTGTTACAGGTGCATTATTCGATTTTTATACTAATTTTTCTATCACTGAAGAGTTTTTGTACAAAGTGTTAAAATCTCATTTTCATTGCCTTTAGGATCACGTCAGAGTGTGACTCATCCGCTGTGCCACATTCAGGATGTACTTTCCTCCTGAACTCTTTAAATATAGTTGATCCAAATAAATCTGTGCAAAAAGGATTTTGCAAAGAGCATTTATCAAACAAATCCAAAGCAAACGCATCTCAGACACCTCAAGTTCTGCAGACTATGAGTCACTCCCAAAAGTTTCCACAAGATGACACTCTTTCACCAAAGTTAGACTCACTATCTTGCGCAGAGCTTTTGAAGAAAAATTTACCTACATCCAAAGCCTTACACAGTCTACGAATGAAGATCCAGCAGCAGAAACTGAGGAGTGAGATTCGCACTCCAGCACCTGGGGAGAAAAATCAGCAACATCTTACCAGAAAAATTTGCAGGGTGACAAACAAAGGTCTGCATTGTCATTAAAATATATGGTGTATGCAATTATGGATATGTATTAAAAAAAAAGATATAGAATTAGACAACATATAATTGCAAGTCTGTGTTAATTTAAGTCACAATGTAATATGATGTAATCTCTTCTGATAGAAGCAAAAACATCACCGGTTACAGATGGAGTAATCAGATTGACTGTAAGGAAAAACGCTGTAAGCTGTTTTTCACCTAATGCTGGCTACCAAAGATCCGATCTCAGAGGTGAGACTCGTGAGGAAACTATTTAATATAATGCTTCCTGACCCAGAATATAACATAAAAATATCTTAGAGGTTTCAAGGCACCTTGGCCTACTAAACGCCTTACGTAACAGAATAGAACAATTCAATTAAGTGTTGAAAGTACACTCTCAGAAAAAAGAAATCGTACAGAAACGGTACCTAATAGGGATACAACAGCTTGTCACTGAGGCAGAGCCCTTAAAAGGACATTTTTGTACCTGATTTAACCCTAAAAGGTTTATAGTAGTCCCATAATGGTATAGAATACTACACTAATAAAGAGTACACTCTTGTACTGGGTTAAAAACAACCCAGCGCTGGGTAAAATATGGACAAACCCAGTGATTGGATTACAGTTAAATGTTTAACCTAGCCGTCTGGGTAGTTTTATTTAACTTAACTATTGCTTTAAAATGACTATTTCTTGCTTAAAAATTAACCCAAACTAGGTTGGAAATGAACATTTATTAATATGTTCAATAAATTAACATTAAGTTAAATAAATAATAATTTAAAAACAATTATAATTGCTTATTAATAAATGTTGATGATGCCTCCAGTAATTATGTGTCTGATTTTAAGCCAGCCATATAGTATTTTTAAATGTTTAACCCAACCTTCTGGATAGTTTTATTTAAATGGCTCTAAACAACCCAATCACTGGGTTTGCCTATATTTCACCCAGCGTTGGGTTGTTTTTAACCCAGCATTATTTTAGAGTGTATTTATTTTGCAATGCATTTTTGCATAATTTAAATTTTTTTGACCCACTTAAGTACACTACTAACTACACTACCAGTCAAAAGTTTTTGGACAGTAAGATTTTTAATGTTTAAAGTATCTTCTGTTCACCAAGCCTGCATTTACTTGATACGAAATACAGAAAAAGCAGTAATATTGTGAAATAGCTTTCTATTTTAATATATTTTAAAATGTGTTTTTTTTTTCCTGTGATCAAAGCTAAATTGTCATCATTACTCCAGTCTTCAGTGTCACATGATCCTTCTGAAATAATTCTAATATGCTGATTTGCTGTTCAAGATTTTTTTTATTATTATTATGATTATATCAATATTTAAAACAGTTGAGTACATTTTTTCATCATTCTTTGATGAATAAAAAAAGATCCAAACATCAGCATTTATTTGAAATAAAAAGCTTTTGTAACATTATATACTATGACCATCCAAAAGCTTGGACTCAGTCAGAAACTAATATAGAAATTAATACATTCATTTAGCAAAGATGTGTTAAACTGATCAAAGTGATGATAAAGGCATTTATAATGTTACAAAAGATTCCTAATTCAAATGAACGCTGTTCTTCTGAACTTTCTATTCATCGAAAAAACCTAAAAAAATTATATTCAGCTGTTTTCAACATAATAATCATAATAATAATAAAAATGTTTTTTGAGCAGCAAATCAGAATATTAGAATAATTTCTGAAGGATCACGTGACTAGTAATGATGCTAAAAATTCAGCTTTGAAATCACAGGAATAAATTACATTTTAATATATATTTAAATAAAAACAGCTATTTTAAATAGTAAAAATATTTCAACATTTTACTGTTTTTGTTGTACTTGCTGTGCTTTAAATAAATGCGGGCTTGGTGAGAAAAAGAGATTTCTTCCAAAAACAATAAACATCTTACTGTTCAAAAACTTTTGACTGGTAGTGTATAAATGTGTTTTCATAATTTTGTTGTCTTTGAAATACGTTTAAAGTGTCCTGTCAAATGTACTAACACAGTAGCAATACTGAAAAAGCGTACTACAGTTAAAATCATAATAATTTACTTTATGCATGACAAGATTATTTAAAGTACACTTTAGTGGCCTTTTATTTAATTAATATATTATGTACAAGTAAAGTTTCTTCAGGATTTGCAAGTACACTTTTAAGGATTTGAAGCACACTACAAGTGCACATTCAATACAACTAAGCACACTTCTTTTTCACAAGGGAGGGCACTATATGCACCTTTTAGGGGTACATAGAGTACAAGTTTTTCCCTTTAATTACAGGAATAGTTCACCCAAAAATTAAACTTCTGAAAATGTTCTTACCCTCAGGCCATCCATGATGTAGATTAGTTTGTTCCTTCATTGGAACAGATTTGGAGAAATCTTTGGATAAGTGTTTGCAAGAAATAAATGCACCATTAAGGCATTTTAACTTTTAATTTAACTTGATGGATTGGACTAGTGTGAATTACTTGTGGTGTTTTTATCACTGTTTGGCCTCTAATTCTGAACGCACCAATTCACCACAGAGGATTCATTGGTGAGCAAGTGATGTAATGCTAAATTTCTCCAAATCTGTTCTGATGAAGAAATATTCTACATCTTGGATGGCTTGAGGGTAGGTAAATTTTCAGTAAATGTTCATTTTAGGTAAACTATTCCTGTGTCAGAAACAAGCTACTGTACCCTTAAAAAAGGTACAATTTTTGCACTTCTTTTTTTACCTTTTCCTTTTTAACCACGCAGCAGAGCACTCTACGTACATATCCGCCTGGAGGAAAGCCCAAGGGCTTGTGAAACTAATTTTGAACTCACCTTGCAGTGCTGTTTCACAGGCTGAAAGAGTCAGCATTAAGGGTAGGCCGTAATTCAATTGCACTGAGTGGGCACATAGAATCAGACTCAGCATCTTATGCATGCTTATATCATATTTAACGCCTTTACATTCTTTGAAATTTGCACAGTTCTCATGCATGCCTTTTCTTTACAGATCAGAACAAGAAGGCTCCTCAACAATGTGTTGTTTTGAATGCTGAAACAAATGGAGACCTAAGTTCAAAGCAAAAGAATGAGAATTCATCTAAGAAGCATTCCAGCCCCTTGAGATCCCAAGCTCATGTCTTATATTCTCCAGCATCTGGAAAGACATTCATAAGCCATGCAGTTTCTTCATACCCGGTCAAAGCAGTTCCGTTGACACACAGAAATCATCACCCACAAAATTCCACCTCAAAAGTGTTTGAGAAAAACTACGACATTACAAAGACAACAAAAGTTGCAGGTAAAGAAAATGAAAGCCAGGCAAAATCAAACAGCCAACCTAGACATAACATCCAAGATGTGCGTGCATATATGCATCACCAGGCCGTTGAGAGAAGGAGAAAGGTGCTGCAAATGAGGAAAGAAGCACAAAGAGAGGACGAGAGGAAGCAAAGGAATATGCATGAAGTAGTTAAGCAACAAAGGCAAGTGCTCCACAGGGCCAAGAGAGCAACAGAACAGCAACAGGAGTACAAGGTATGTAAATGAATGTTGTCTGGAAAAAGCAAATGTTCTTATCTAGACAAACGAAGAACTTAAGGACATTCATGCTATTGCAATAATGAGATAGAAATGTGCACTTACTCAGAACAGAGGCAGTTCCAAGGAGAAGAGAAGATGTGCTCATGTACCTGACACAAAGGAAGAACAACTGTCTGTCTTTCCTAGACAGAACCAAAGTGTGACAATGTAAGTCCACTGCAGAGCCCACTCTACCTTTTCTCAACCTCAAGAGGGCAGTATTGAGTCAGCAAGTGTTTAAATCACATAAATAGACACAATACGTGACCAAATGTACAGTTTGTGCACATGAAACACCACACCCATATGTGCTTGTTGAGCAATTTATTTTAAAACTACAGGATTATTAGTGTATACAATTATAGTGAATTTTTAGGTAGCAAACTGGATGAAGAATTACAATTCAAGTTTAAATTAAAAATTCCAAAATTAATTGAAATTCATATAACTCTAATTTTAGATAGAAAAGCAAAGTTTATCAAGACAAAAAACATTTCTTAATATTATCAATTAAAAAAAAAAGTGGCTGAAATTTTTTCATGGAAACCATGATGCTATTCAAAAGTTTGGGTAAGTAAGATATTTAAAAACTAAAATGAATTAATCAATACCAGAGTCAGAAATTAACAAGGGCTTGTGGCAAAAAAAATGCCCCTTAAATTCAAGACAAAGTGGCAAAAAATGTCCGTGCGCAATTAAACAATGTATTGCGGCTGTCGCGATTAAAATAAAATGAGAAAATAAATAAAAACGGTCAGTTCGCGGGATTACATTTAAATTCGCTCACACTACATCAGCGTTGAGCCTTACAACCAATCAAACGCGTTTCTGTTGAATTTAGGAATGCATTGGCCAATCAGAGGCGCTAAGAATAGTCAACGCCGAAACCGCTGAATCTGTGTTGAATGCGCACATTCGCGGATTCCCTCATAAACAACACAGTGTGGACACCATAGATATATATGCGGCAGACAAAAAAGATTAATTTAGTAGCTTCCGTGATTATAACTGGAGTTTTTGTATAACTTGTACCAGATTTGTAGCCTGGAAAAATCCAGACCCTAATCTATTAAGATTAAGGGTCTGGGATCGAGCAATGAAAACTGCCTAACTCGAGGGGCGGCACCAAGCATGCATTTGAAACTCTAACTGCACGCAATTGGATAACGCCACGACCAATCACAACAATACACGCTTAGCTACCAGCAGAGCTAAATGATGTTTCATTAACAAAGTTCGGGAGAAGCGCGTCAGATGCTTAGCGTAAACATCACAAGTCAATCAGCGCCATAGGTTTAAATACAGCTGACTCACCTCA
This sequence comes from Garra rufa, assembly GCF_049309525.1. NCBI lineage: Eukaryota > Metazoa > Chordata > Actinopteri > Cypriniformes > Cyprinidae > Garra > Garra rufa. The sequence goes on from NC_133365.1 coordinate 19,749,669, forward strand.
ATTCACTCGATGGTTTATGAGTAAACCTCCACCACCCCATCTCATCACTCCGAGTTCTCGCTACTCCTATTGGGGGGTAACGTACTTTGGGTTCGGGTCACTCCCGAGCTCAGAGCCCTTCACCGGACAGCACGCCAAACATGCACTACTATTCTCCGGCTAATTGTATGTAAGCGTGAACTCGTCAACTAATAGATTAAACTCTTGCCGTATCCAGTCGGCAAAACAGCAAAAACGTCCTTCTTGCAAAGGAACGATTCGAGTTTTCGGTTTTCTGTTCCTCTTTTATATGGAAAGCCAAGTCTAACTCGTTCATTGTAGCGGCCAAAGCCGTTTCAAACAACTTGTTGTTCATCTGTAGCGACAGCGATCTTTCAAAGTTTACTATATGATTCGGACGTCGCAGTGCTGTCATCATCAGCTTAGCTCGCCTCTGGCCCGCCTACATCAGATACACCGATTTGATTGGTTCCCACAATTGCTTACGTATTGCAGTAACCTGCATCATTGCTCGATGCCAGAGTGTCTTGCAGAGACAATTCAAATTGTGCTCTCGCGAGACCTCTGGATTTCCAGGGTACCAGATTTGGTCATGTACCGATATGTTTGTCTATGAAGCCAGAATGTGATGGGCCCAAATTTCCCAAAACAAAACAAAAACGTTTTATATTGTTTTCTATATCAATATTAATAATCATTATAATCATATAATATACTATATATTATAATCAATATAAAGAGCAATAATGCTTTTTGTTATAAGTTTGCAGCACTATGAGCTCCTGTTTTTTTTTACATGTATAATTTAGTTTTTACAATTTTAAACAGTCCATTATTATTGACAACAGTTTAACCCCTCAACTGTCACCCGTCCACCCTGTGGGATGGCTACGTTTACTTCACCATTTTACAAATAAATCCTAATATAATCATGACAAACTATATATCGATTTTGTGTTACAAATTATTTAGGAAAAGTAACAGATTAATTTTTGACAAGAGTTCACCTCAAAAATCTACTTCTGACCTTTGTCACAAACAGACTTCCTCGTTGCTTTTTTTCCCTATAATGTTTTAGAAATCATAAGAAATTATATATTAGTTGAAAACATAAATCTCAAAATTCATCCATTAAAAACCATTTTAAAATCAGACTTTGCATTAACATGGGAAATGTACATCAAAATCATATTACAAAATGTTTTTGTTCATGAATTATAATAATGTAAGTTTGAATGCTGCATTTTTACGTCTATATTCAACAATGAGAGTGACAATTAAGGGGGTAAATTATTGATTAAAATAACGGTAAATTAAATATTAGACATTAAAGACAACATAGTATAGTGATTATAATAATAAGGTGATTATAAAAACTGCCCTCACTAATGTAAAAATGCCCCTGGGAATCAATTAAAAAGGTGCAAATATTGCCCCTTAATGGAAAAGTTAATTTCTGACCCTGAACAATAGTTTTATTGATCTCAAGTAAAAGTAAAGACATTTGTAATGTTTTATTAATAAACTGAAGTATCTTGAAAAAATATATAATGGTCTACACAGAAATATTAATAAGTAGTATTTTTAACATTGATAATAATAAGCACTTTTTTTGTGCAGCAAATCAGCATATTAGACTGATTTCTGAAGGATCATGTGACACTGAAGTCTGGAGTAATGATGCTGAAAATTCAGCATTGCATCACAGGAATAAATTACATTCTAAAACATATCACTATAAAATTATTAAGTTATTTTAAATTGTAATAATATTTCACAATATTACTGTTTTTACTGTATTTTACTGTTTTTTAAATAAGCCTTGGGGAGCATAAGATACTTTTTTGAAAAACATTAAAAATTTTGATTACTCCAAACTTTGACTAATAGTGTAGATTGATTTACGATAACATCACTGTTATGCAGCTATTTTCATGTGTGATTTTAAGCATGCTAGATTCACTCATTCTCAGCTGTAATCAGTCTGCTAATAGCCTACTTGGATTCCTAACACATCTGCCATCTTTGAACCAGCAGAGCTGAGCAGGTGTGTCAGAGCTCAGGCACACTGGGTGAAGCTGGCAGTCCTATGAGTGCAGCTGATGCGAGCTGGGCTCAAAATGCTCTGGCAACTCACAGACACAGAGAGGAGGCTCTCAGGAAGACAATCAGTGCTCTAGATACACACATGGACGGTCAGGCAGCCGGGCTGCGAATCACTGACCACAAAGGGGCTCTGAGACAGACACAGCCCGCTGGACAGGGCATCTGTGGAGCCGAATCAAGAGAAACTCTGTCTGATAGTGCATCTCTGGATATAGAGACAGACCACAGGCAAAAAAGAGTGTACATTAAAAATAAGATTAAAGATGAAAGAGATGAAGGTATGTGCTAGAGTTTACTACTCTCAAAGAATATGAAACAGGCCTTTAGGCATTTAAAATCTTTGAAAGAAATATAGCATTTTTATTATTTTAATATGTGTATATATTATTTTAGATATGGGACTGTGCGCTGCAGATTTTGAACCACAGAATGACCAGACAGAAAAAGGACAAGAGGAACAAAGTGACAGCAGTGAGAGCATTGACTCCACAAGCAAGGTGATCAATTAAATAGCTTTTATATGTGTGTGTGTGTGTGTGTGTGTGTGTGTGTGTGATGAAAAACAAAATAGTGGTACAAAAATAAAACAACACCAATATTACAAAATATAACATTTAAAAGTGCAGAAAACACTTGTTTTTCTAAAGAAACATTGTCCAACAACAGGAATCCGCATCTCTCTCACCTCTCCTGAGTCCATTGAGTTTTAACAGACCCCTTAAAACGATATATCACGCTATGATTGGATATGACTGGTTATGTTCATCTATGATTAGTTCCTGCGATAAACCCCGCCTCTTGTGTTTGTGCGCGTTCCACACGGGAGAATCAATTTAATGGCGTTAACGAGAAGATTAATTAAAAATGTAAGTAAACAACTCACAAACCTAGATATAAACAGGTTGCTATGTCAAAATAAGACTTAAAATGGCATGAAAACATGATCTGTGGGAGTTTTTAATGAGTAATCACCTTAGTGAAATTTACAGTAAAAAGAATAGCTAAACATAAGTTCACAAATAAAATATATTGTTTAAATCTTACTTTCTTGAGTTATTATTTGGACATAAATGTAAAATGCTTAAAAACCCTAACTTGATGAGATTCATAGGCCTATTTAGCTTTAATACATTGAATATTGATTACATTGTTAATGTAAAAAAAAGTTTTTGTCAATGTTTGTTGTATACAGTTGAAGCCGAAAATTTACATCCCTCTTTCAGATTCTGCAAAATGTAAATTATTTTACTAAAATAAGAGGGGTCATACAAAATGCATGATACTGACTATTTAGTACTCACCTGAATAAGATATTTCACATAAAAGACAATTACATATAGTCCACAAACTAAATAATAGTTGAATTTATAAAAATTACGTTTAAAAGTTTACATATTACCTAATACTGTGTTGCTACCTGAATGATCCCCAAATGTGTTTTTTTAGTGACAGTTCATAAGTCCCTTGTTTGTCCTGAACAGTTAAACTGCCCGCTGTTCTTCAGAAAAATCCTTCAGGTTCCACAAATTCTTTGGTTTTCCAGCATTTTTGCATATTTGAACCCTTTCCTTGAGATCCATCTTTTCACACCGAGTACAACTGAGGGACTCATATGCAACTATTACAGAAGGTTCAAACACTCACTGATGCTCCAGAATAAAAAAACATGAAGAGCTGGGGGTGAAAACTTTTGAACAGAATGGAGATGTGTACATTTTTCTTATTTTGCCTAAATATAATTTTTTTTCATTTAGTACTGCCATGCAGAAGCTAAAGAAAATAGTTACATGTTTTTCAGAAAACAAAATAACTTAAATTTACCCAAATCAAATTCAAGAAAAATTCACCCCCCTGGCTCTTAAAGGGGTCATCAGATGCAAAACTAACTTTTACATGTTGTTTGAACATTAATGTGTGTTGGTAGTTTGTGTACACAACCACCCTACAATGATAAAAAAACACCCAGTAGTATTTTTTAACCTTTAATGATGAATTTAACCTCATTTATGGAGGTGGTAGCGCATTCCGCCGGCCTTATAGAGCATGGCAGGATGCGCTACCTTTGTGAAAAACTAGTCTGGCCAGCAGGGGTGGCTCTTTCCCTGACATGTACTTATGGATAAAAAAGTCCTAATACAACGAGGCAGATTCCAGGCCGTGAAAATGAGCAAATGTTTGATGAAACCTGTTATGTATTCAGTGTTCAGCATTGGGTAAATCCTGCAATTACTAGGTTGTGCTTTTGGTGGCGCTGTGTGACCCTGTATATACTTCTGAATAGTTCTTAAGTAAAGAAGAAACAGTGGTTAAGTGCACTCGGTCTCCATTGTGTTATTGTCCACTAAATATACTGATATTTAGACAAATACAACAAAATTGGCGACGAGGAGTGGAAATATTGAGTTAAACTTTGTACTGATACAAACTGATATAGACCAGCATACTTTTTTTTTTGAAGACGATGAGTGCACATTCTTGAAAACGCTGACGGCAATCAACTGGACATCAAATCAAGATAATCCATAAACGGAATGGCGACTATTGGGCATATTGATGCTTTCGATGAGGCCATCGAGCAGTGGACAACATATATTGAACGGTTTGAAGACTTTACAACGGCCAATGATATTGAAGAGGAAAAAAGAGTACCAGTGTTGTTAAGCGTTATGGGCACTAAAACGTACGGTCTTCTACGTAACTTGATTGCACCGGCTAAACCGGGACAAAAGACGTATCAGGAGATTGTTACAGCGTTAACGGAACATTTCTCGCCAAAGCCCCTTATAATAGCAGAACGTTTCCGTTTCCACAAACGCAATCAAGAGGAAGGAGAGACTGTTGCACAATATGTAGCAATTTTAAAACAACTCTCAGAACATTGTGACTTCGGTACACATTTGGAGGATGCACTAAGGGATAGATTTGTTTGTGGATTACGCAATGAAGCGACACAAAAGCGACTTTTAACGGAGGCGGCACTTTCGTTTCACAAAGCTGTGGAGATCGCAGTGGCCACGGAGACCGTCGCTCGCGAAGCGCAACAGCTCAGCACGTCCCTGAAAGTGAATGCAAAGCATGTTTTCGCGTCCAAACAGCGACGCAATTGTAATAGATGTGGAAAAACGAACCACACAGAGGAGGACTGCTGGTATAAGGATCAAGCCTGCCATTCATGTGGAAAGAAAGGCCACATTGGACACGTGTGCAGAAATAAAAGAAACTTTGAGAAAGAAAGAAAGCATGAGAAAAAGTTCAAGTCATATAAAAGACTGAGTAAAAACGATAAAAGACGAGTACATCATCTGGATGCTGGAGGAAAACAAAGTGGTGAGTCGAGTACAGATACAGAGAAGGAAATGTCACTGTATATGATAACCAAAAGAGAGCAACTCGCACACATTTGTATAACTCCAGAAATTGAAGGAAAACTGATGGAGATGGAATTAGATACGGGTGCTGCGGTGTCCATAATTTCAAAAGAAAAATATGCTAATGTCTTGCTGCATATTCCACTGTAGCCGACCGACATAATCTTAAAAACATACACTGGAGAAGCGCTATCACCAGTAGGGGTCATCAGCGTAGCAGTAAAATTAAACAATCAGTCTGCACAATTGCCTCTGTACGTGGTCAACAGTGATGGCCCACCATTATTTGGAAGAGAATGGCTGAGATCTATAAAACTCAACTGGCAAGACATAAAAACAGCCAAACATGGAGTTGCAGACACCGTAGACACTGTGTTATCGATAGACAGATAGGTATCGATAGACAGATCGAGTTGCAATCCAAATCATGCCAGTCATGTCAACGTATCCAAAATACTCCCTGTCCTGCACCGCTTCACCCATGGATTTGGCCAACTCATACTTGGGAAAGGATTCATGTGGATTTTGCTGGTCCCTTTGAAGGCCATATGTACTTCATTGTAGTTGATGCACACTCCAAATGGCCTGAAGTCTCCATCATGGACAGTACTACCACAAGCAAAACTATTTGAGTATTACGAGGACTTTTCAGTCGTTATGGTGTCCCTAATGTCATTATCAGTGACAACGGCCCACAGTTTTGTGCTGAGGAGTTCTCATTCTTTCTGAAAGCGAATGGAGTGCAACACATCCGCTCTGCACCCTACCATCCTTCCAGTAATGGGCAAGCTGAACATTTTGTCCAAACACTGAAACACGCTCTAAAAGCTTCCAGGGGGTCAACTCCAATCAAACAGCAACTTGATGGATTCCTGTTAACATACAGGAACACTCCTCATGCTACTACTAAGGAGTCACCTGCAATGTTATTCCTCAATCGCAAATTAAGAACCCGACTGGATCTTCTTAAACCTAATCTTGCCAGAACCGTGAGTCAATCTCAGGAAGCTCAGCAGTTACGACGCCAGGGACACTCCAAGTCGAGAGAATTTTCTGTTGGAGACTCTGTCCTTGTCCGTGACTACCGAAAAGTAGAAAAATGGATACCGGGAGTGGTAATGTCAAGAACGGGACCTGTCTCCTACAACGTCAATGTGGGCATTGCTGGAACTTGGAAACGTCATGTAGATCAAATGTTGAGACAGGAGGCCCCATTGTCTGACACCTCGATTGAGCCAGATGTTCCTGTTTGTTCTGATAATTCCCAAGCACATTCCCTTCTGGAGAATATCAGTGAAAAGAATAATGATCTTGTAGATGTGATAACTGATAACCCAGGGTCTGGTAACATTGACACTGCGCCTACTGAGACAGTACAAACAAGAGAGACTTTAAAGCGCTATCCTACCCGTCTCATTAGACCTCCTGATCGTTATCAAGCATCCTAATGTATATATTGTTAAAGAGAGATTCATGCTGAGTAAACTTAAGTAAAAAGGTGCTTGTTTCACTGTGGTTAAAGTTAAATTCAAGAAAAGTAATAGCACTTTGTTTTGTATGGTCACCTTTGATTTAAGTTGGGAGGAAATGTTATGTATTCAGTGTTCAGCATTGGGTAAATCCTGCAATTACTAGGTTGTGCTTTTGCTGGCGGTGTGTGACCCTGTATATACTTCTGAATAGTTCTTAAGTAAAGAAGAAACAGTGGTTAAGTGCACTAGGTCTCCATTGTGTTATTGTCCACTAAATATACTGATATTTAGACAAATACAACAAAACCTTAATCCAGCAGCTGTAAAAAGGAGCGTCCTTCGCTTGAGGCATTAAACTGGCCTCCTGACTTTCTGTGGTCATTAATTCCCTACCTTAATGATGAATTTGACCTCATTTATGTAGGTGGTAGCACATTCAGCTGGCCTGATTGAACCTGTCAGGATGCGCTACCCCTCTATCAGAGCAGTTTCATTCAACCAAAAAGAACAAGTTCAACTGTTGTTTGTAGTAGTCAGATTCTGGTTACTCTCTAAAGCTAAGCAGGCCCAAGCCTGCTCAGTGCATGGATGGGAGACCCTTTGTGGAAAACTAGCTTCCTGCGGGGGATAGTTTTAGTCCAGCCAGCAGGGGTTGCTCATTCCCTGACATGTACTTTAGGTTCCAAAAGCCCAAATATACAAAAATGACTTCTGCAGTGAAAGGCTTTTGATGAAGCATTAAACCGCCCTATGTAAAAATGAGTGTCCTTCGGTTGATGCATTAAACAGACCTCCTGACTTTCTGTGGTCATTAATTCCCTACCTTTATGATTAATTTCACCTCACTTATGGAGGTGGTAGCGCAATCTGCCGGCCTTATAGAGCCTGTCAGGATGCGCTACCTTTGTGAAAAAATAGTCTGGCCAGCAGGGGGTGCTCTTTCCCTGTCATGTACTTATGGGATCAAAAGCCCTAATACAACGAGGCAGATTCTGGGCCTTGAAAAGGAGAAAATGTTTTTATGAAACCTTAATCCGGCCCTTGTAAAAAGAAACATCTTTCGGATGAGGCAATAAACTGGCCTCCTGACCTTTAGTGGTCATTAATTCCCTCCCTTAATGATGAATTTGACCTTATTTACGGAGGTGGTAGCGCATACCGCCGGCCTTATAGAGCCTGGCAGGATGCGCTACCTTTGTGAAAAACTAGTCTGGCCAGCAGCGGGGGCTCTTTCCCTAACATGTACCTATGGGATCAAACGTCCTAATACAACGAGGCAGATTCCAGGCCGTGAAAAGGAGCAAATGTTTTTATGAAACCTTAATCCGGCCCTTGTAAAAAGAAGCATCCTTCGGAAGAGGCATTAAACTGGCCTCCTGACCTTTAGTGGTCATGAATTCCCCTCCTTAATGATGAATTTGACCTCATTTATGGAGGTGGTAGCGCATTCTGCCGGCCTTATAGAGCATGGCAGGATGCGCTACCTTTGTGAAAAACGAGTCTGGCCAGCAGGGGGGCTCTTTCCCTGATATGTACTTATGGGTAAAAAAGTCCTAATACAACGAGGAAGATTCCAGGCCGTGAAAAGGAGCAAATGTTTGATGAAACCTTAATCTGGCAGCTGTAAAAAGGAGCGTCCTTCGCTTGAGGCATTAAGCTGGCCTCCTGACTTTCTGTGGTCATTAATTCCCTACCCTAATGATGAATTTGACCTCACGTATGTAGGTGGTAGCACATTCCGCTGGCCTGATTGAACCTGTCAGGATGCGCTACCCCTCTAACAGAGCAGTTTCATTCAACCGAAAAGAACAAGTTCAACTGTTTTTTGCAGTAGTCAGATTCTGGTTACTCTCTAAAGATAAGCAGGCCCAAGCCTGCTCTGTGCATGGATGGGAGACACTTTGTGGAAAACTAGCTTCCTGCTGGAGATAGTTTTAGTCCAGCCAGCAGGGGTTGCTCATGCCCTGACATGTACTTTAGGTTCCAAAAGCCCAAATATAGAAAAATGACTTCTGCGGTGAAAGGCTTTTGATGAAGCATTAAACCGCCCTATGTAAAAATGAGTGTCCTTCGGATGAGGCATTAAACAGGCCTCCTGACTTTCTGTGGTCATTAATTCCCTACCTTTATGATGAATTTCACCTCACTTATGGAGGTGGTAGCGCAATCTGCGCTACCTTTGTGAAAAACTAGGCTGGCCAGCAGGGGATGCTCTTTCCCTGTCATGTACCTATGGGATCAAAAGCCCTAATACAACGAGGCAGATTCCGGGCCTTGAAAAGGAGCAAATGTTTGATGAAACCTTAATCCGGCAGCTGTAAAAAGGAGCGTCCTTCGCTTGAGGCATTAAACTGACCTCCTGACTTTCTGTGGTCATTAATTCCCTACCTTAATGATGAATTTGACCTCATGTATGTAGGTGGTAGCACATTCCGCTGGCCTGATTGAACCTGTCAGGATGCGCTACCCCTCTATCAGAGCAGTTTCATTCAACCAAAAAGAACAAGTTCAACTGTTGTTTGCAGTAGTCAGATTCTGGTTACTCTTTAAAGCTAAGCAGGCCCAAGCCTGCTCTGTGCATGGATGGGAGACCCTTTGTGGAAAGCTAGTTTCCTGTGGGAGATAGTTTTAGTCCAGCAAGCAGGGGTTGCTCATTCCCTGCCATGTACTTTAGGTTCCAAAAGCCCAAATATACAAAAATGACTTCTGCGGTGAAAGGCTTTGATGAAGCATTAAACCGCCCTATGTAAAAATGAGTGTCCTTCGGATGAGGCATTAAACAGGCCTCCTGACTTTCTGTGGTCATTAATTCCCTACCTTTATGATGAATTTCACCTCACTTATGGAGGTGGTAGCGCAATCTGCCGGCCTTATAGAGCCTGTCAGGATGCACTACCTTTGTGAAAAAATAGTCTGGCCAGCAGGGGGTGCTCTTTCCCTGTCATGTACCTATGGGATCAAAAGCCCTAATACAACGAGGCAGATTCTGGGCCTTGAAAAGGAGCAAATGTTTTTATGAAACCTTAATCCGGCCCTTGTAAAAAGAAACATCATTTTCGGATTAGGCAATAAACTGACGTCCTGACCTTTAGTGGTCATTAATTCCCTACCTTAATGATGAATTTTACCTTATTTATGGAGGTGGTAGCGCATTCCGCCGGCCTTATAGAGCCTGGCAGGATGCGCTACCTTTGTGAAAAACTAGTCTGGCCAGCAGCGGGGGCTCTTTCCCTGACATGTACCTATGGGATCAAACGTCCTAATACAACGAGGCAGATTCCAGGCCGTGAAAAGGAGCAAATGTTTTTATGAAACCTTAATCCGGCCCTTGTAAAAAGAAGCATCCTTCGGATTAGGCAATAAACTGGCCTCCTGACCTTTAGTGGTCATGAATTCTCTTCCTTAATGATGAATTTGACCTCATTTATGGAGGTGGTAGCGCATTCCGCCGGCCTTATAGAGCATGGCAGGATGCGCTACCTTTGTGAAAAACTAGTCTGGCCAGCAGGGGTGGCTCTTTCCCTGATATGTACTTATGGGTAAAAAAGTCCTAATACAACGAGGCAGATTCCAGGCCGTGAAAATGAGCAAATGTTTGATGAAACCTTAATCCGGCAGCTGTAAAAAGGAGCGTCCTTCGCTTGAGGCATTAAACTGGCCTCCTGACTTTCTGTGGTCATTAATTCCCTACCTTAATGATGAATTTGACCTCATGTATGTAGGTGGTAGCACATTCCGCTGACCTGATTGAACCTGTCAGGATGCGCTACCCCTCTATCAGAGCAGCTTCATTCAACCAAGCAGAACAAGTTCAACTGTTGTTTGCAGTAGTCAGATTCTGGTTACTCTCTAAAGCTAAGCAGGCCCAAGCCTGTTGTGTGCATGGATGGGAGACACTTTGTGGAAAACTAGCTTCCTGCTGGAGATAGTTTTAGTCCAGCCAGCAGGGGTTGCTCATTCCCTGACATGTACTTTAGGTTCCAAAAGTCCAAATATACAAAAATGATTTCTGCGGTGTAAGGTTTTTGATGAAGCATTAAACCGCCCCATGTAAAAATGAGTGTCCTTCGGATGAGGCATTAAACAGGCCTCCTGACTTTCTGTGGTCATTAATTCCCTACCTTAATGATGAATTTGACCTCATTTATGGAGGTGGTAGCGCAATCTGCGCTACCTTTGTGAAAAACTAGACTGGCCAGCAGGGGATGCTCTTTCCCTGTCATGTACCTATGCGATCAAAAGCCCTAATACAACAAGGCAGATTCCGGGCCTTGAAAAGGAGCAAATGTTTGATGAAACCTTAATCCGGCAGCCATAAAAAGGAGCGTCCTTCGTTTGAGGCATTAAACTGGCCTCCTGACTTTCTGTGGTCAAAGGTGGTAGCGCATTCCGCCGGCCTTATAGAGCATGGCAGGATGCGCTACCTTTGTGAAAAACTAGTCTGGCTAGCAGGGGGGGGCTCTTTCCCTGACATGTACCTATGGGATCAAACGTCCTAATACAACGAGGCAGATTCCAGGCCGTGAAAAGGAGCAAATGTTTTTATGAAACATTAATCCGGCACCTGCAAAAAGGAGTGTCCTTCGCATGAGGCATTAAACTGGCCTCCTGATTTTCTGTGGTCATTCATTCCCTACCTTAATGATGAATTTGACCTCATTTATGGAGGTGGTAGCACATTCCGCTGACCTGATTGAACCTGTCAGGATGCGCTATCCCTCTATCAGAGCAGCTTCATTCAACCAAACAGTACAAGTTCAACTGTTGCTTGCAGTAGTCAGATTCTGATTGCTCTCTAAAGCTAAGCATGCCCAAGCCTGCTATGTGCATGGATGGGAGACCCTTTGTGGAGAACTAGCTTCCTGTGGGAGATAGTTTTAGTCCAGCCAGCATGGGTTGCTCATTCCCTGACATGTACTTTAGGTTCCAAAAGTCCAAATATACAAAAATGACTTCTGCGGTGTAAGGCTTTTGTTGAAGCATTAAACCGCCCCATGTAAAAATGAGTGTCCTTCGGATGAGGCATTAAACAGGCCTCCTGACTTTCTGTGGTCATTAATTCCCTACCTTTATGATGAATTTGACCTCATTTATGGAGGTGGTAGCGCATTCCGCCGGCCGTATAGAGCATGGCAGGATGCGCTACGTTTGTGAAAAACTAGTCTGGCCAGCAGGGGTGGCTCTTTCCCTGATATGTACTTATGGGTAAAAAAGTCCTAATACAACGAGGCAGATTCCAGGCCGTGAAAATGAGCAAATGTTTGATGAAACCTTAATAAGGCAGCTGTAAAAAGGAGCGTCCTTCGCTTGAGGCATTAAACTGGCCTCCTGACTTTATGTGGTCATTAATTCCCTACCTTAATGATGAATTTGACCTCATGTATGTAGGTGGTAGCACATTCCGCTGGCCTGATTGAACCGGTCAGGATGCGCTACCCCTCTATCAGAGCAGTTTCATTCAACCTAAAAGAACAAGTTCAACTGTTGTTTGCAGTAATCAGATTCTGGTTACTCTCTAAAGCTAAGCAGGCCCAAGCCTGTTCTGTGCATGGATGGGAGACACTTTGTGGAAAACTAGCTTCCTGCTGGAGATAGTTTTAGTCCAGCCAGCAGGGGTTGCTCATGCCCTGACATGTACTTTAGGTTCCAAAAGCCCAAATATAGAAAAATGACTTCTGCGGTGAAAGGCTTTTGATGAAGCATTAAACCGCCCTATGTAAAAATGAGTGTCCTTCGGATGAGGCATTAAACAGGCCTCCTGACTTTCTGTGGTCATTAATTCCCTACCTTAATGATGAATTTGACCTCATTTATGGAGGTGGTAGCGCAATCTGCGCTACCTTTGTGAAAAACTAGGCTGGCCAGCAGGGGATGCTCTTTCCCTGTCATGTACCTATGGGATCAAAAGCCCTAATACAACGAGGTAGATTCCGGGCCTTGAAAAGGAGCAAATGTTTGATGAAACCTTAATCCGGCAGCCTTAAGAAGGAGCGTCCTTCGTTTGAGGCATTAAACTGGCCTCCTGACTTTCTGTGGTCATAGGTGGTAGCGCAATCTGCCAACCTTATAGAGCCTGTCAGGATGCACTACCTTTGTGAAAAAAATAGTCTGGCCAGCAGGGGGTGCTCTTTCCCTGTCATGTACCTATGGGATCAAAAGCCCTAATACAACGAGGCAGATTCCGGGCCTTGAAAAGGAGCAAATGTTTTTAAGAAACCTTAATCCGGCCCTTGTAAAAAGAAGCATCCTTCGGATGAGGCAATAAACTGGCCTCCTGACCTTTAGTGGTCATGAATTCCCCTCCTTAATGATGAATTTGACCTCATTTATGGAGGTGGTAGCGCATTCCGCCGGCCTTATAGAGCATGGCAGGATGCGCTACCTTTGTGAAAAACTAGTCTGGCCAGCAGGGGTGGCTCTTTCCCTGATATGTACTAATGGGTAAAAAAGTCCTAATACAACGAGGCAGATTCCAGGCCGTGAAAATGAGCAAATGTTTGATGAAACCTTAATCCGGCAGCTGTAAAAAGGAGCGTCCTTCGCTTGAGGCATTAAACAGACCTCCTGACTTTCTGTGGTCATTAATTCCCTACCTTAATGATGAATTTGACCTCATGTATGTAGGTGGTAGCACATTCCGCTGGCCTGATTGAACCTGTCAGGATGCGCTACCCCTCTATCAGAGCAGTTTAATTCAAACAAAAAGAACAAGTTCAACTGTTGTTTGCAGTAGTCAGATTCTGGTTACTCTCTAAAGCTAAGCAGGCCCAAGCCTGCTCTGTGCATGGATGGGAGACCCTTTGTGGAAAGCTAGTTTCCTGTGGGAGATAGTTTTAGTCCAGCAAGCAGGGGTTGCTCATTCCCTGCCATGTACTTTAGGTTCCAAAAGCCCAAATATACAAAAATGACTTCTGCGGTGAAAGGCTTTTGATGAAGCATTAAACCGCCCTATGTAAAAATGAGTGTCCTTCGGATGAGGCATTAAACAGGCCTCCTGACTTTCTGTGGTCATTAATTCCCTACCTTTATGATGAATTTCACCTCACTTATGGAGATGGTAGCGCAATCTGCCGGCCTTATAGAGCCTGTCAGGATGCGCTACCTTTGTGAAAAAATAGTCTGGCCAGCAGGGGGTGCTCTTTCCCTGTCATGTACCTATGGGATCAAAAGCCCTAATACAACGAGGCAGATTCTGGGCCTTGAAAAGGAGCAAATGTTTTTATGAAACCTTAATCCGGCCCTTGTAAAAAGAAACATCATTTTCGGATTAGGCAATAAACTGACGTCCTGACCTTTAGTGGTCATTAATTCCCTACCTTAATGATGAATTTTACCTTATTTATGGAGGTGGTAGCGCATTCCGCCGGCCTTATAGAGCCTGGCAGGATGCGCTACCTTTGTGAAAAACTAGTCTGGCCAGCAGCGGGGGCTCTTTCCCTGACATGTACCTATGGGATCAAACGTCCTAATACAACGAGGCAGATTCCAGGCCGTGAAAAGGAGCAAATGTTTTTATGAAACCTTAATCCGGCCCTTGTAAAAAGAAGCATCCTTCGGATTAGGCAATAAACTGGCCTCCTGACCTTTAGTGGTCATGAATTCCCTTCCTTAATGATGAATTTGACCTCATTTATGGAGGTGGTAGCGCATTCCGCCGGCCTTATAGAGCATGGCAGGATGCGCTACCTTTGTGAAAAACTAGTCTGGCCAGCAGGGGTGGCTCTTTCCCTGATATGTAGTTATGGGTAAAAAAGTCCTAATACAACGAGGCAGATTCCAGGCCGTGAAAATGAGCAAATGTTTGATGAAACCTTAATCCGGCAGCTGTAAAAAGGAGCGTCCTTCGCTTGAGGCATTAAACTGGCCTCCTGACTTTCTGTGGTCATTAATTCCCTACCTTAATAATGAATTTGACCTCATGTATGTAGGTGGTAGCACATTCCGCTGGCCTGATTGAACCTGTCAGGATGCGCTACCCCTCTATCAGAGCAGTTTCATTCAACCAAAAAGAACAAGTTCAACTGTTGTTTGCAGTAGTCAGATTCTGGTTACTCTCTAAAGCTAAGCAGGCCCAAGCCTGCTCTGTGCATGGATGGGAGACCCTTTGTGGAAAACTAGTTTCCTGTGGGAGATAGTTTTAGTCCAGCCAGCAGGGGTTGCTCATTACCTGCCATGTACTTTAGGTTCCAAAAGCCCAAATATACAAAAATGACTTCTGCGGTGAAAGGCTTTTGATGAAGCATTAAACCGCCCTATGTAAAAATGAGTGTCCTTCGGATGAGGCATTAAACAGGCCTCCTGACTTTCTGTGGTCATTAATTCCCTACCTTTATGATGAATTTCACCTCACTTATGGAGGTGGTAGCGCAATCTGCCGGCCTTATAGAGCCTGTCAGGATGCCCTACCTTTGTGAAAAAATAGTCTGGCCAGCAGGGGGTGCTCTTTCCCTGTCATGTACCTATGGGATCAAAAGCCCTAATACAACGAGGCAGATTCTGGGCCTTGAAAAGGAGCAAATGTTTTTATGAAACCTTAATCCGGCCCTTGTAAAAAGAAGCATCCTTCGAATGAGGCAACTGAGGCAACTGTTGTTTGCAGTAGTCAGATTCTGGTTACTCTCTAAAGCTAAGCAGGCCCAAGCCATCTCTGTGCATGGATGGGAGACCCTTTGTGGAAAAATAGTTTCCTGTGGGAGATAGTTTTAGTCCAGCCAGCAGGGGTTGCTCATTCCCTGACATGTACTTTAGGTTCCAAAAGTCCAAATATACAAAAATGATTTCTGCGGTGTAAGGTTTTTGATGAAGCATTAAACCGCCCCATGTAAAAATGAGTGTCCTTCGGATGAGGCATTAAACAGGCCTCCTGACTTTCTGTGGTCATTAATTCCCTACCTTAATGATGAATTTGACCTCATTTATGGAGGTGGTAGCGCAATCTGCGCTACCTTTGTGAAAAACTAGACTGGCCAGCAGGGGATGCTCTTTCCCTGTCATGTACCTATGGGATCAAAAGCCCTAATACAACAAGGCAGATTCCGGGCCTTGAAAAGGAGCAAATGTTTGATGAAACCTTAATCCGGCAGCCGTAAAAAGGAGCGTCCTTCGTTTGAGGCATTAAACTGGCCTCCTGACTTTCTGTGGTCATAGGTGGTAGCGCAATCTGCCAGCCTTATAGAGCCTGTCAGGATGCACTACCTTTGTGAAAAAAATAGTCTGGCCAGCAGGGGGTGCTCTTTCCCTGTCATGTACCTATGGGATCAAAAGCCCTAATACAACGAGGCAGATTCCGGGCCTTGAAAAGGAGCAAATGTTTTTAAGAAACCTTAATCCGGCCCTTGTAAAAAGAAGCATCCTTCGGATCAGGCAATAAACTGGCCTCCTGACCTTTAGTGGTCATGAATTCCCCTCCTTAATGATGAATTTGACCTCATTTATGGAGGTGGTAGTGCATTCCGCCGGCCTTATAGAGCATGGCAGGATGCGCTACCTTTGTGAAAAACTAGTCTGGCCAGCAGGGGTGGCTCTTTCCCTGATATGTACTAATGGGTAAAAAAGTCCTAATACAACGAGGCAGATTCCAGGCCGTGAAAATGAGCAAATGTTTGATGAAACCTTAATCCGGCAGCTGTAAAAAGGAGCGTCCTTCGCTTGAGGCATTAAACTGACCTCCTGACTTTCTGTGGTCATTAATTCCCTACCTTAATGATGAATTTGACCTCATGTATGTAGGTGGTAGCACATTCCGCTGGCCTGATTGAACCTGTCAGGATGCGCTACCCCTCTATCAGAGCAGTTTCATTCAACCTAAAAGAACAAGTTCAACTGTTGTTTGCAGTAGTCAGATTCTGGTTACTCTCTAAAGCTAAGCAGGCCCAAGCCTGCTCTGTGCATGGATGGGAGACCCTTTGTGGAAAGCTAGTTTCCTGTGGGAGATAGTTTTAGTCCAGCAAGCAGGGGTTGCTCATTCCCTGCCATGTACTTTAGGTTCCAAAAGCCCAAATATACAAAAATGACTTCTGCGGTGAAAGGCTTTTGATGAAGCATTAAACCGCCCTATGTAAAAATGAGTGTCCTTCGGATGAGGCATTAAACAGGCCTCCTGACTTTCTGTGGTCATTAATTCCCTACCTTTATGATGAATTTCACCTCACTTATGGAGGTGGTAGCGCAATCTGCCGGCCTTATAGAGCCTGTCAGGATGCGCTACCATCCATACCGCCACCTGAGGCGCTAGAGAGCAACAGGAAGTGGTTGGCAGCAGTTTGGAGAGAAAGGCTCTCCTTCATTCTGTGTTTATTTTCGTTTTGTTTGTTTAAGTTTTAGTGTTTTTTTGGATAGTTTTTCATTTATTTTTTTGTAGTTTATTCCTCCCAGCAGCGATCGCTGTTTGGGGGGGATTTTTGGGCGTGAGTTTTCTTTTTACGGACGGATAAAACGGCAAAGGAACTGGATATGGCGGACGAAACACGGCAAGGAAATGACAATGGACAAGGACAACGGCAACGAGAAAGATTTCAAATGGATAAAGAGGCAAGGAAAGAGAGGGAATACTTGAAAGAAGCGACGGTTACAATTGATGTGGAAGGACTGAAGGATTTAAGAGCGATGGATATTATCAAAGCAATTTCGGAACGGATTGGGGAAGGCAAAATATTGGCGGTAAGACCTAAACAGAATAAGGAATATGAAGTGACATTGGAGAGTGAAGAAGAGACAGAGTTTTTAATGGATGGCATAACGATTAATGGAACGGACTGTGAAGTAAAAAGGCTGCAGAACAGAGACTACGTTGTCTCCTTCATGCATCTGCCAGCTTACCTGGACGATAGAGAGATTTTAAATAAACTAGAGGGATGGGGGGTTTCCCCTATCTCAAAAATTAAAAGAAGAGTATATCCGGGCACGAACATTGAAGATGGGACGAGGTTCGTCAAAACACGGTTTCCGAGGGAGGTGCCCTCTCTCCCGTACAGCACAAAAATTGAGACGGCGGAGGGTCCACAATATTTCCGGGTGATGCACAGTCACCAGGTTAAAACCTGTCGACTGTGCATGAGCCCGGACCATGTGGTTAAAGATTGCCCTGCCTTTACGTGCTTTAAATGTGGGGAGAGGGGCCATTTTGCGAGAAACTGCAATGCTGTGATGTGCCCGGATTGCAAACTGGCATTGGATAAATGTGAATGTTGGATGCAGAGCGGAGGAGAACGGCAGGTGAGCGGACAGATGCATGGGGGAGACAGCGGACAACGGGAAGAGGAACTTAACATACGAGAAGAAACAGGGTCGGAACAGAGGGATGATTGCAACGATCAAAGAATGGAAACACGTAATGAGGGTGAAGAATGGACACAAATGGTTTTAACTGACAGTTTGCAAAGCATTTTAAATAACGCAGAGAGGAAGGAACAAAGAAATGAGGATTTGAGCGAGGTACAGCAGGAAATTAATTTATGCTCGCAAATGGTGAATTTGGAAGGTCTACCACAGGATTGGGACAATCGGGAGGATGAGGAGCAGAGGAGCAAAGAACTGGGAGAGGAAAAGGAACAAGAGGGAACAAAAGAAGCACACACAAAGGTACCGAAGCGAAGGAGATCTCTAAGGGTTGTACCAAACATAGAGACTGCAAGAAAGAAGGTGTTGAAGGAAACCGAGATTGAAAGTAAGAACAAATTTGAAGTTTTGACAGGGTTGGAGGACATGGACTAATTTTATGGGTATTTTAAATGTTTTTATATGTCTAATGCTTTTAAAGACTGTCACTTTTAATGCGAGGGGACTTTTGAATGTTAGAAAATTTGAAAAGGTGGTGGAAATGTGTAAAGGGGAAGACCTGATTTTACTACAAGAAACAAATTGGAGGGATGATTTTATGAATAAGATAAGAGAAAGATGGGGAGGGGAGATTCTATATAATAATGGTGATGGGAGAATGGGGAGAGGGGTTGCTTTTCTAATTAAAGAAAATAGAGGGATCCTTGGTAAAATAATATATAAGGATGGTGAGGGGAAGTGTATGGCTATTGAACTGAAGTATGATGAGAAGACTGTGATAATAGTTAACGTACATGCACCAACAGAAGATAAAGAAAGGAAGGAGTTTTTTAATGTCTTAAGGGCTTTTTTAAAGAAGCATAATGAGGTCATCTTATTGGGGGATTTTAATACAGTTTTTAGTAAATTGGATATGGGGGAGGGAATGGTTTTTAAGTCGGATGTGGGTAGAAAGGAGCTGAAACTTTTAATGGAAGAAAATAATTGCATTGACGTGTGGAGAGAAAGAAATGAGAAAAAGAAAGAATTCTCAAGAAGACAGTTGGTGGGGAACTTTATTTGTAGATCAAGAATTGATTTTATTTTATGTACAAGAAATATTGAGGATTTTATTGGGGATATTAAGTATGAAGAAACAAGTCTGAGTGACCATAAGCTAGTTTTGGTTAAAATAGATTGGGGGTCATTGAAAAGAGGGCCAGGGGTATGGGTTTTAAACACAGAGATTTTAAAAAATGAAGATTACGTTTTACGTATTAAGGAGATTATTGAGAAAGAAAAAGGAAATGGGATGCATGGAGAAGATATCAGAATATGGTGGGAGAATGTGAAGTTTTTAATTAAAAAATTTACGATAAAATACTGCAAAATAATACAAAAAAGCAAGAGGTATAATGAGAAAAAAATTAAAGAAAAATTAGAAGAAGAACTAAATAAATGTGATAAAGATATACAAAAAATAAAAGAATTAGAAGGCAGGTTGAAGGAAATGGAGGAGGGAAAATACGAGGGGGCGAGGCTAAGAAGTAAGGCGAAATACACAATGGAGGGTGAAAAATGTACAAAATTTTTCTTTAATTTAGAAAGAAGTAGAGCAAAGGCGGGGATGATTAAGGAGATAAGAAGGAAAGATGGGGTGGTGGTAGGGGACAATGAGGGAATATTATATGTAGTGAAAGAATATTACGAGGGATTGTTTAGTGCTGAGGGGGTGCGGGAGGAGGAAAAGCAGGAATTATTGGGACAGCTAAAAGCGAAGGTAGGGGAGGAGGATAAAAAGGAATGTGAAATGGAGATAAGGAAAGAAGAAATAGAAAATGCAATAAGTGAGTTAAATAGGAAAAAAAGTCCAGGGATTGATGGCTTAGGGAGTGAATTTTATATAGCTTTTAAAGAGGTTTTGATTGACATTTTAAAGGATGTTTATGATGATGTTTTTAGTAAAGGAGAATTAAGCACTAGAATGGGAATGGGGTTAATGAGAATAATTTATAAGAAAAAGGGAGATAAAACAGACCTAAAAAATTTCAGACCAATCACTATGCTGAATACAGATTTAAAAATATTATCAAAGATTTTAGCAAACAGATTAAAAGAAGTTATGCCGAAAATAATAAAGACTAACCAAGTATATGGAGTGAAGGGAAGGGATATAGCGGACACAACTATAAGTATAAAGGATGCAATAAGATATATTAACGAAAAAAATATGAATGGTTTTATTATAAGCTTGGATTTTGAAAAAGCTTTTGACAGAGTAGAACACCAGTTTTTATTTGATATCTTAAAAGGGTTTGGGTTTGGTGAGAATTTTATAAAATGGGTGAAAATTTTATACAAGGGAGCTATGACAAAAATAAAGTGCAATGGGTTTTTAACACAAGCTTTTAAATTAACAAGATCCATAAGACAGGGATGCCCATTGTCAGCCCTACTATACTCTTTGGTAGCAGAGCCTCTAGGGCTGGCAATGGAGCAGGATAAAGGCGTAAAAGGGATACGGTTGGAGGGAGAAGAGAGTAAAATTTTTCAATATGCAGATGATACAACGCTAATGTTAAAAGATCTGGAAAGTGTAATAAAAGCTATGGAGATTGTACAGAATTATTGTAGAGGATCAGGGGCAAAAGTGAATGAAGAGAAGACAGTGTATATGAGGTTTGGAGGGGCACAGGTTCTAACAGAGCATTTTAATTTTAAGGAATCAAGGGACATAAAGATTTTAGGGGTACATATGGGGCGGGATGAGCGAAAAGCAGGAGAAACAATGTGGGAGGAAGTGATAGGGGGGATTGAAAGGAGATTGATTTTTTGGAAATTAAGAACGCTGACTTTGAAGGGGAAAGTTTTAATTATTAATGTTTTAATGGTGTCAAAATTATGGTACATTTTATATGTAAACCCAATGCCATTATGGGCGGAAAAGAGGCTGAAGAAATGTTTTTCAGAGTTTTTATGGAATGGGAAGCCCCCAAGAATAGCACACAATACTTTAATAGGGGAGGGAGAGAAGGGAGGAATGGGATTAATTGACATTGAACATAGAAAGAACGCACTAAGGGTAAAATTGGTAAAAAAGTTTTTAGACAAATCACACACAGCAGGATGGAAGGGAACTATGGAGTACTTTTTAAATAAAGGCAGTAAATTTAATCTGGGAAGGAATATTTTATGGATGAAGACTAAATTATGGATGACTGAGAGGATGCCGGATTTTTATAGGGAACTGCTGGGAGCATGGGGAAAGTTTTTATCAAGTGTGCATTTTATTCCGAGGGGTAGGGAAAACATTTTAAATCAGCCTCTTTTTTTAAATCAGAGTATTTTAAATCAGGGGAGGCAGTTGTTTTTTAAGAAATGGTGGGAGGCGGGAATTTTAAAAGTGAGGGACATTTTATATGAAGTTAAAGAAGGATTTCTACCCGTACAAGTGGTTATAGACGCAATGGAGGAAGCAAAGGAGGAGTACAGCAGACAGGAAGAAACTAATAAATATGAAATGATCAAGAGATCGATACCGAAAGAATGGATAGAGGGAATCGAAAATAAGGAGGACGGAGAGCAACAAAATGAAATATATGTGGGATTGGGAGAAAAACAATTTGATTTTAATAAATGTCAGGTGAAAGATTTTTATAGTGTTTTTAGAGAGGGGGTCTTTAAAAAACCAGTGGTCAACAATTACTGGATGGATAAGTACAAGGGTGTGAAGGAATGTGATATTTGGGGAAACATGAAAGGGAAAATGATACAGACAAAGCTGGAAAATTTAGAGTTCTTAATTAGGCATAAAGTGATTTTTACTGACGTTATTTTAAACAAAATTGGTATGGAATCAAGTGCTGTATGTAAAGTGTGTAATGAGGAGGAGGAGGGATTTTTACATCTGTTTTTACATTGTATAAAATTGGATGATTTTAATGAGAAATGTAAGAAAATGATTTTAAGGTTGAAAGGGGAGGATGGAGAGGAGATGGACTGGGGCAGGATTCTAATGTTGGGAATACAAAGAAAGAACAAGAACAAAATGGTCATCAACCTTTTGATAATGTTAATTAAGAGTGCTATATGGGAAAGGAGAGTGGTGGCAAAGAAGGAAAAATGGATAATGGATTTATGGTATGTTTTTAAAAGAAAAGTCGAAAAATATGTACAATGCCTGTTTTATTATTTTAAGCAAGAAGATCAAATGGGGTTCTTTTACAATGTTTTTACTAATGATGTATGTGTAACTTTAGATGAGAATGGAATAGATGTGCAATTTTAAAAAAGTTTGGAGAATGTTTCTGTTCTTAAGTACTGTTTTGTCTCGCAACACGTGATGACGAGCTGGGTTACTCCTTTCCGAGAGTGAATAACGATCTGTGTGGAAAGCAATATTGTTTTGTATTTTTGATGTTCTTTACTGTTTGTATTTTCATTCATATATATGATTAGTTTTTAATTCTAAGGCATTATTTATTACTTTATTGCTGACAATGTTAAGTATTTTAATGCGTGTTTAATCATTTATGTCTTTAAGATTTCTACTGTGAAACACATGCTTGATAACTGTATTATGGAATTTTTTCAATTAAAAAAAAAAAAAAAAAAAGTAGTCAGATTCTGGTTACTCTCTAAAGCTAAGCAGACCCAAGCCTGTTCAGTGCATGGATGGGAGACACTTCGTGGAAAACTAGCTTCCTGCTGGAGATAGTTTTAGTCCAGCCAGCAGGGGTTGCTCATTCCCTGACATGTACTTTAGGTTCCAAAAGTCCAAATATACAAAAATGATTTCTGCGGTGTAAGGTTTTTGATGAAGCATTAAACCGCCCCATGTAAAAATGAGTGTCCTTCGGATGAGGCATTAAACAGGCCTCCTGACTTTCTGTGGTCATTAATTCCCTACCTTAATGATGAATTTGACCTCATTTATGGAGGTGGTAGCGCAATCTGCGCTACCTTTGTGAAAAACTAGACTGGCCAGCAGGGGATGCTCTTTCCCTGTCATGTACCTATGGGATCAAAAGCCCTAATACAACAAGGCAGATTCCGGGCCTTGAAAAGGAGCAAATGTTTGATGAAACCTTAATCCGGCAGCCGTAAAAAGGAGCGTCCTTCGTTTGAGGCATTAAACTGGCCTCCTGACTTTCTGTGGTCATAGGTGGTAGCGCAATCTGCCAGCCTTATAGAGCCTGTCAGGATGCACTACCTTTTTAAAAAAAAATAGTCTGGCCAGCAGGGGGTGCTCTTTCCCTGTCATGTACCTATGGGATCAAAAGCCCTAATACAACGAGGCAGATTCCGGGCCTTGAAAAGGAGCAAATGTTTTTAAGAAACCTTAATCCGGCCCTTGTAAAAAGAAGCATCCTTCGGATGAGGCAATAAACTGGCCTCCTGACCTTTAGTGGTCATGAATTCCCCTGCTTAATGATGAATTTGACCTCATTTATGGAGGTGGTAGCGCATTCCGCCGGCCTTATAGAGCATGGCAGGATGCGCTACCTTTGTGAAAAACTAGTCTGGCTAGCAGGGGGGGGGGGCTCTTTCCCTGACATGTACCTATGGGATCAAACGTCCTAATACAACGAGGCAGATTCCAGGCCGTGAAAAGGAGCAAATGTTTTTATGAAACATTAATCCGGCACCTGCAAAAAGGAGTGTCCTTCGCATGAGGCATTAAACTGGCCTCCTGATTTTCTGTGGTCATTCATTCCCTACCTTAATGATGAATTTGACCTCATTTATGGAGGTGGTAGCACATTCCGCTGACCTGATTGAACCTGTCAGGATGCGCTATCCCTCTATCAGAGCAGCTTCATTCAACCAAACAGTACCAGTTCAACTGTTGCTTGCAGTAGTCAGATTCTGATAGCTCTCTAAAGCTAAGCATGCCCAAGCCTGCTATGTGCATGGATGGGAGACCCTTTGTGGAAAACTAGCTTCCTATGGGAGACAGTTTTAGTCCAGCCAGCAGGGGTTGCTCATTCCCTGACATGTACTTTAGGTTCCAAAAGTCCAAATATACAAAAATGACTTCTGCGGTGTAAGGCTTTTGTTGAAGCATTAAACCGCCCCATGTAAAAATGAGTGTCCTTCGGATGAGGCATTAAACAGGCCTCCTGACTTTCTGTGGTCATTAATTCCCTACCTTTATGATGAATTTCACCTCACTAATGGAGGTGGTAGCGCAATCTGCCGGCCTTATAGAGCCTGTCAGGATGCACTACCTTTGTGAAAAAAGTAGTCTGGCCAGCAGGGGGTGCTCTTTCCCTGTCATTTACCTATGGGATCAAAAGCCCTAATACAACGAGGCAGATTCTGTGCCTTGAAAAGGAGCAAATGTTTTTATGAAACCTTAATCCGGCCCTTGTAAAAAGAAACATCATTTTCGGATTAGGCAATAAACTGACGTCCTGACCTTTAGTGGTCATGAATTCCCCTCCTTAATGATGAATTTGACCTTATTTATGGAGGTGGTAGCGTATTCCGCCGGCCTTATAGAGCATGGCAGGATGCGCTACCTTTGTGAAAAACTAGTCTGGCCAGCAGGGGTGGCTCTTTCCCTGACATGTACCTATGGGATCAAACGTCCTAATACAACGAGGCAGATTCCAGGCCGTGAAAATGAGCAAATGTTTGATGAAACCTTAATCCGGCAGCTGTAAAAAGGAGCGTCCTTCGCTTGAGGCATTAAACTGGCCTCCTGACTTTCTGTGGTCATTAATTCCCTACCTTAATGATGAATTTGACCTCATGTATGTAGGTGGTAGCACATTCCGCTGGCCTGATTGAACCTGTCAGGATGCGCTACCCCTCTATCAGAGCAGTTTCATTCAACCAAAAAGAACAAGTTCAACTGTTGTTTGCAGTAGTCAGATTCTGGTTACTCTCTAAAGCTAAGCAGGCCCAAGCCTGCTCTGTGCATGGATTGGAGACCCTTTGTGGAAAACTAGTTTCCTGTGGTAGATAGTTTTAGTCCAGCCAGCAGGGGTTGCTCATTCCCTGCCATGTACTTTAGGTTCCAAAAGCCCAAATATACAAAAATGACTTCTGCGGTGAAAGGCTTTTGATGAAGCATTAAACCGCCCTATGTAAAAATGAGTGTCCTTCGGATGAGGCATTAAACAGGCCTCCTGACTTTCTGTGGTCATTAATTCCTTACCTTTATGATGAATTTCAGCTCACTTATGGAGGTGGTAGCGCAATCTGCCGGCCTTATAGAGCCTGTCAGGATGCGCTACCTTTGTGAAAAAATAGTCTGGCCAGCAGGGGGTGCTCTTTCCCTGTCATGTACCTATGGGATCAAAAGCCCTAATACAACGAGGCAGATTCTGGGCCTTGAAAAGGAGCAAATGTTTTTATGAAACCTTAATCCGGCCCTTGTAAAAAGAAGCATCCTTCGGATGAGGCAATAAACTGGCCTCCTGACCTTTAGTGGTCATGAATTTGTGGAAAACTTTTGGAAAACTAGTTGCCTGTGGGAGATAGTTTTAGTCCAGCCAGCAGGGGTTGCTCATTCCCTGCCATGTACTTTAGGTTCCAAAATCCCTAATATACAAAAATGACTTCTGCGGTGAAAGGCTTTTGATGAAGCATTAAACCGCCCTATGTAAAAATGAGTGTCCTTCGGATGAGGCATTAAACAGGCCTCCTGACTTTCTGTGGTCATTAATTCCCTACCTTTATGATGAATTTCACCTCACTTATGGAGGTGGTAGCGCAATCTGCAGCCTTATAGAGCCTGTCAGGATGCGCTACCTTTGTGAAAAAATAGTCTGGCCAGCAGGGGGTGCTTTTTCCCTGTCATGTACCTATGGGATCAAAAGCCCTAATACAACGAGGCAGATTCTGGGCCTTGAAAAGGAGCAAATGTTTTTATGAAACCTTAATTCGGCCCTTGTAAAAAGAAACATCATTTTCGGATTAGGCAATAAACTGACGTCCTGACCTTTAGTGGTCATTAATTCCCTACCTTAATGATGAATTTTACCTTATTTATGGAGGTGGTAGCGCATTCCGCCGGCCTTATAGAGCCTGGCAGGATGCGCTACCTTTGTGAAAAACTAGTCTGGCCAGCAGCGGGGGCTCTTTCCCTGACATGTACCTATGGGATCAAACGTCCTAATACAACGAGGCAGATTCCAGGCCGTGAAAAGGAGCAAATGTTTTTATGAAACCTTAATCCGGCCCTTGTAAAAAGAAGCATCCTTCGGATTAGGCAATAAACTGGCCTCCTGACCTTTAGTGGTCATGAATTCCCTTCCTTAATGATGAATTTGACCTCATTTATGGAGGTGGTAGCGCA
Source organism: Garra rufa (assembly GCF_049309525.1). Lineage (NCBI taxonomy): Eukaryota > Metazoa > Chordata > Actinopteri > Cypriniformes > Cyprinidae > Garra > Garra rufa. Next base: position 19,776,179 of record NC_133365.1, read on the forward strand.
TTCCGCCGGCCTTATAGAGCATGGCAGGATGCGCTACCTTTGTGAAAAACTAGTCTGGCCAGCAGGGGTGGCTCTTTCCCTGATATGTACTTATGGGTAAAAAAGTCCTAATACAACGAGGCAGATTCCAGGCCGTGAAAATGAGCAAATGTTTGATGAAACCTTAATCCGGCAGCTGTAAAAAGGAGCGTCCTTCGCTTGAGGCATTAAACTGACCTCCTGACTTTCTGTGGTCATTAATTCCCTACCTTAATGATGAATTTGACCTCATGTATGTAGGTGGTAGCACATTCCGCTGACCTGATTGAACCTGTCAGGATGCGCTACCCCTCTATCAGAGCAGCTTCATTCAACCAAGCAGAACAAGTTCAACTGTTGTTTGCAGTAGTCAGATTCTGGTTACTCTCTAAAGCTAAGCAGACCCAAGCCTGTTCAGTGCATGGATGGGAGACACTTCGTGGAAAACTAGCTTCCTGCTGGAGATAGTTTTAGTCCAGCCAGCAGGGGTTGCTCATTCCCTGACATGTACTTTAGGTTCCAAAAGTCCAAATATACAAAAATGATTTCTGCGGTGTAAGGTTTTTGATGAAGCATTAAACCGCCCCATGTAAAAATGAGTGTCCTTCGGATGAGGCATTAAACAGGCCTCCTGACTTTCTGTGGTCATTAATTCCCTACCTTAATGATGAATTTGACCTCATTTATGGAGGTGGTAGCGCAATCTGCGCTACCTTTGTGAAAAACTAGACTGGCCAGCAGGGGTGGCTCTTTCCCTGATATGTACTTATGGGTAAAAAAGTCCTAATACAACGAGGCAGATTCCAGGCCGTGAAAATGAGCAAATGTTTGATGAAACCTTAATCCGGCAGCTGTAAAAAGGAGCGTCCTTCGCTTGAGGCAATAAACTGGCCTCCTGACCTTTAGTGGTCATGAATTCCCCTCCTTAATGATGAATTTGACCTCATTTATGGAGGTGGTAGCGCATTCCGCCGGCCTTATAGAGCATGGCAGGATGCGCTACCTTTGTGAAAAACTAGTCTGGCCAGCAGGGGTGGCTCTTTCCCTGATATGTACTTATGGGTAAAAAAGTCCTAATACAACGAGGCAGATTCCAGGCCGTGAAAATGAGCAAATGTTTGATGAAACCTTAATCCGGCAGCTGTAAAAAGGAGCGTCCTTCGCTTGAGGCATTAAACTGGCCTCCTGACTTTCTGTGGTCATTAATTCCCTACCTTAATGATGAATTTGAGCTCATGTATGTAGGTGGTAGCACATTCCGCTGGCCTGATTGAACCTGTCAAGATGCGCTACCCCTCTATCAGAGCAGTTTCATTCAACCAAAAAGAACAAGTTCAACTGTTGTTTGCAGTAGTCAGATTCTGGTTAGTCTCTAAAGCTAAGCAGGCCCAAGCCTGTTCTGTGCATGGATGGGAGACACTTTGTGGAAAACTAGCTTCCTGCTGGAGATAGTTTTAGTCCAGCCAGCAGGGGTTGCTCATGCCCTGACATGTACTTTAGGTTCCAAAAGCCCAAATATAGAAAAATGACTTCTGCGGTGAAAGGCTTTTGATGAAGCATTAAACCGCCCTATGTAAAAATGAGTGTCCTTCGGATGAGGCATTAAACAGGCCTCCTGACTTTCTGTGGTCATTAATTCCCTACCTTAATGATGAATTTGACCTCATTTATGGAGGTGGTAGCGCAATCTGCGCTACCTTTGTGAAAAACTAGGCTGGCCAGCAGGGGATGCTCTTTCCCTGTCATGTACCTATGGGATCAAAAGCCCTAATACAACGAGGCAGATTCCGGGCCTTGAAAAGGAGCAAATGTTTGATGAAACCTTAATCCGGTAGCCTTAAAAAGGAGCGTCCTTCGTTTGAGGCATTAAACTGGCCTCCTGACTTTCTGTGGTCATAGGTGGTAGCGCAATCTGCCGGCCTTATAGAGCCTGTCAGGATGCACTACCTTTGTGAAAAAAATAGTCTGGCCAGCAGGGGGTGCTCTTTCCCTGTCATGTACTTATGGGATCATAAGCCCTAATACAACGAGGCAGATTCCGGGCCTTGAAAAGGAGCAAATGTTTTTAAGAAACCTTAATCCGGCCCTTGTAAAAAGAAGCATCCTTCAGATGAGGCAATAAACTGGCCTCCTGACCTTTAGTGGTCATGAATTCCCCTCCTTAATGATGAATTTGACCTCATTTATGGAGGTGGTAGCGCATTCCGCCGGCCTTATAGAGCATGGCAGGATGCGCTACCTTTGTGAAAAACTAGTCTGGCCAGCAGGGGTGGCTCTTTCCCTGATATGTACTAATGGGTAAAAAAGTCCTAATACAACGAGGCAGATTCCAGGCCGTGAAAATGAGCAAATGTTTGATGAAACCTTAATCCGGCAGCTGTAAAAAGGAGCGTCCTTCGCTTGAGGCATTAAACTGACCTCCTGACTTTCTGTGGTCATTAATTCCCTACCTTAATGATGAATTTGACCTCATGTATGTAGGTGGTAGCACATTCCGCTGGCCTGATTGAACCTGTCAGGATGCGCTACCCCTCTATCAGAGCAGTTTCATTCAACCAAAAAGAACAAGCTCAACTGTTGTTTGCAGTAGTCAGATTCTGGTTACTCTCTAAAGCTAAGCAGGCCCAAGCCTGCTCTGTGCATGGATGGGAGACCCTTTGTGGAAAGCTAGTTTCCTGTGGGAGATAGTTTTAGTCCAGCCAGCAGGGGTTGCTCATTCCCTGCCATGTACTTTAGGTTCCAAAAGCCCAAATATACAAAAATGACTTCTGCGGTGAAAGGCTTTTGATGAAGCATTAAACCGCCCTATGTAAAAATGAGTGTCCTTCGGATGAGGCATTAAACAGGCCTCCTGACTTTCTGTGGTCATTAATTCCCTACCTTTATGATGAATTTCACCTCACTTATGGAGGTGGTAGCGCAATCTGCCGGCCTTATAGAGCCTGTCAGGATGCGCTACCTTTGTGAAAAAATAGTCTGGCCAGCAGGGGGTGCTCTTTCCCTGTCATTTACCTATGGGATCAAAAGCCCTAATACAACGAGGCAGATTCTGGGCCTTGAAAAGGAGCAAATGTTTTTATGAAACCTTAATCCGGCCCTTGTCAAAAGAAACATCATTTTCGGATTAGGCAATAAACTGACGTCCTGACCTTTAGTGGTCATGAATTCCCCTCCTTAATGATGAATTTGACCTCATTTATGGAGGTGGTAGCGCATTCCGCCGGCCTTATAGAGCATGGCAGGATGCGCTACCTTTGTGAAAAACTAGTCTGGCCAGCAGGGGTGGCTCTTTCCCTGACATGTACCTATGGGATCAAACGTCCTAATACAACGAGGCAGATTCCAGGCCGTGAAAATGAGCAAATGTTTGATGAAACCTTAATCCGGCAGCTGTAAAAAGGAGCGTCCTTCGCTTGAGGCATTAAACTGGCCTCCTGACTTTCTGTGGTCATTAATTCCCTACCTTAATGATGAATTTGACCTCATGTATGTAGGTGGTAGCACATTCCGCTGGCCTGATTGAACCTGTCAGGATGCGCTACCCCTCTATCAGAGCAGTTTCATTCAACCAAAAAGAACAAGTTCAACTGTTGTTTGCAGTAGTCAGATTCTGGTTACTCTCTAAAGCTAAGCAGGCCCAAGCCTGCTCTGTGCATGGATTGGAGACCCTTTGTGGAAAACTAGTTTCCTGTGGTAGATAGTTTTAGTCCAGCCAGCAGGGGTTGCTCATTCCCTGCCATGTACTTTAGGTTCCAAAAGCCCAAATATACAAAAATGACTTCTGCGGTGAAAGGCTTTTGATGAAGCATTAAACCGCCCTATGTAAAAATGAGTGTCCTTCGGATGAGGCATTAAACAGGCCTCCTGACTTTCTGTGGTCATTAATTCCTTACCTTTATGATGAATTTCAGCTCACTTATGGAGGTGGTAGCGCAATCTGCCGGCCTTATAGAGCCTGTCAGGATGCGCTACCTTTGTGAAAAAATAGTCTGGCCAGCAGGGGGTGCTCTTTCCCTGTCATGTACCTATGGGATCAAAAGCCCTAATACAACGAGGCAGATTCTGGGCCTTGAAAAGGAGCAAATGTTTTTATGAAACCTTAATCCGGCCCTTGTAAAAAGAAGCATCCTTCGGATGAGGCAATAAACTGGCCTCCTGACCTTTAGTGGTCATGAATTTGTGGAAAACTTTTGGAAAACTAGTTGCCTGTGGGAGATAGTTTTAGTCCAGCCAGCAGGGGTTGCTCATTCCCTGCCATGTACTTTAGGTTCCAAAATCCCTAATATACAAAAATGACTTCTGCGGTGAAAGGCTTTTGATGAAGCATTAAACCGCCCTATGTAAAAATGAGTGTCCTTCGGATGAGGCATTAAACAGGCCTCCTGACTTTCTGTGGTCATTAATTCCCTACCTTTATGATGAATTTCACCTCACTTATGGAGGTGGTAGCGCAATCTGCAGCCTTATAGAGCCTGTCAGGATGCGCTACCTTTGTGAAAAAATAGTCTGGCCAGCAGGGGGTGCTTTTTCCCTGTCATGGACCTATGGGATCAAAAGCCCTAATACAACGAGGCAGATTCTGGGCCTTGAAAAGGAGCAAATGTTTTTATGAAACCTTAATTCGGCCCTTGTAAAAAGAAACATCATTTTCGGATTAGGCAATAAACTGACGTTCTGACCTTTAGTGGTCATTAATTCCCTACCTTAATGATGAATTTTACCTTATTTATGGAGGTGGTAGCGCATTCCGCCGGCCTTATAGAGCCTGGCAGGATGCGCTACCTTTGTGAAAAACTAGTCTGGCCAGCAGCGGGGGCTCTTTCCCTGACATGTACCTATGGGATCAAACATCCTAATACAACGAGGCAGATTCCAGGCCGTGAAAAGGAGCAAATGTTTTTATGAAACCTTAATCCGGCCCTTGTAAAAAGAAGCATCCTTCGGATTAGGCAATAAACTGGCCTCCTGACCTTTAGTGGTCATGAATTCCCTTCCTTAATGATGAATTTGACCTCATTTATGGAGGTGGTAGCGCATTCCGCCGGCCTTATAGAGCATGGCAGGATGCGCTACCTTTGTGAAAAACTAGTCTGGCCAGCAGGGGTGGCTCTTTCCCTGATATGTACTTATGGGTAAAAAAGTCCTAATACAACGAGGCAGATTCCAGGCCGTGAAAATTAGCAAATGTTTGATGAAACCTTAATCCGGCAGCTGTAAAAAGGAGCGTCCTTCGCTTGAGGCATTAAACTGACCTCCTGACTTTCTGTGGTCATTAATTCCCTACCTTAATGATGAATTTGACCTCATGTATGTAGGTGGTAGCACATTCCGCTGACCTGATTGAACCTGTCAGGATGCGCTACCCCTCTATCAGAGCAGCTTCATTCAACCAAGCAGAACAAGTTCAACTGTTGTTTGCAGTAGTCAGATTCTGGTTACTCTCTAAAGCTAAGCAGACCCAAGCCTGTTCAGTGCATGGATGGGAGACACTTCGTGGAAAACTAGCTTCCTGCTGGAGATAGTTTTAGTCCAGCCAGCAGGGGTTGCTCATTCCCTGACATGTACTTTAGGTTCCAAAAGTCCAAATATACAAAAATGATTTCTGCGGTGTAAGGTTTTTGATGAAGCATTAAACCGCCCCATGTAAAAATGAGTGTCCTTCGGATGAGGCATTAAACAGGCCTCCTGACTTTCTGTGGTCATTAATTCCCTACCTTAATGATGAATTTGACCTCATTTATGGAGGTGGTAGCGCAATCTGCGCTACCTTTGTGAAAAACTAGACTGGCCAGCAGGGGATGCTCTTTCCCTGTCATGTACCTATGGGATCAAAAGCCCTAATACAACAAGGCAGATTCCGGGCCTTGAAAAGGAGCAAATGTTTGATGAAACCTTAATCCGGCAGCCGTAAAAAGGAGCGTCCTTCGTTTGAGGCATTAAACTGGCCTCCTGACTTTCTGTGGTCATAGGTGGTAGCGCAATCTGCCAGCCTTATAGAGCCTGTCAGGATGCACTACCTTTTTAAAAAAAAATAGTCTGGCCAGCAGGGGGTGCTCTTTCCCTGTCATGTACCTATGGGATCAAAAGCCCTAATACAACGAGGCAGATTCCGGGCCTTGAAAAGGAGCAAATGTTTTTAAGAAACCTTAATCCGGCCCTTGTAAAAAGAAGCATCCTTCGGATGAGGCAATAAACTGGCCTCCTGACCTTTAGTGGTCATGAATTCCCCTGCTTAATGATGAATTTGACCTCATTTATGGAGGTGGTAGCGCATTCCGCCGGCCTTATAGAGCATGGCAGGATGCGCTACCTTTGTGAAAAACTAGTCTGGCCAGCAGGGGTGGCTCTTTCCCTGATATGTACTAATGGGTAAAAAAGTCCTAATACAACGAGGCAGATTCCAGGCCGTGAAAATGAGCAAATGTTTGATGAAACCTTAATCCGGCAGCTGTAAAAAGGAGCGTCCTTCGCTTGAGGCATTAAACTGACCTCCTGACTTTCTGTGGTCATTAATTCCCTACCTTAATGATGAATTTGACCTCATGTATGTAGGTGGTAGCACATTCCGCTGGCCTGATTGAACCTGTCAGGATGCGCTACCCCTCTATCAGAGCAGTTTCATTCAACCAAAAAGAACAAGCTCAACTGTTGTTTGCAGTAGTCAGATTCTGGTTACTCTCTAAAGCTAAGCAGGCCCAAGCCTGCTCTGTGCATGGATGGGAGACCCTTTGTGGAAAACTAGCTTCCTGCTGGAGATAGTTTTAGTCCAGCCAGCAGGGGTTGCTCATGCCCTGACATGTACTTTAGGTTCCAAAAGCCCAAATATACAAAAATGACTTCTGCGGTGAAAGGCTTTTGATGAAGCATTAAACCGCCCTATGTAAAAATGAGTGTCCTTCGGATGAGGCATTAAACAGGCCTCCTGACTTTCTGTGGTCATTAATTCCCTACCTTAATGACGAATTTGACCTCATTTATGGAGGTGGTAGCGCAATCTGCGCTACCTTTGTGAAAAACTAGGCTGGCCAGCAGGGGTGGCTCTTTCCCTGATATGTACCTATGGGATCAAAAGCCCTAATACAACGAGGCAGATTCCGGGCCTTGAAAAGGAGCAAATGTTTTTAAGAAACCTTAATCCGGCCCTTGTAAAAAGAAACATCATTTTCGGATTAGGCAATAAACTGACGTCCTGACCTTTAGTGGTCATGAATTCCCCTCCTTAATGATGAATTTGACCTCATTTATGGAGGTGGTAGCGCATTCCGCCGGCCTTATAGAGCATGGCAGGATGCGCTACCTTTGTGAAAAACTAGTCTGGCCAGCAGGGGTGGCTCTTTCCCTGACATGTACCTATGGGATCAAACGTCCTAATACAACGAGGCAGATTCCAGGCCGTGAAAATGAGCAAATGTTTGATGAAACCTTAATCCGGCAGCTGTAAAAAGGAGCGTCCTTCGCTTGAGGCATTAAACTGGCCTCCTGACTTTCTGTGGTCATTAATTCCCTACCTTAATGATGAATTTGACCTCATGTATGTAGGTGGTAGCACATTCCGCTGGCCTGATTGAACCTGTCAGGATGCGCTACCCCTCTATCAGAGCAGTTTCATTCAACCAAAAAGAACAAGTTCAACTGTTGTTTGCAGTAGTCAGATTCTGGTTACTCTCTAAAGCTAAGCAGGCCCAAGCCTGCTCTGTGCATGGATTGGAGACCCTTTGTGGAAAACTAGTTTCCTGTGGGAGATAGTTTTAGTCCAGCCAGCAGGGGTTGCTCATTCCCTGCCATGTACTTTAGGTTCCAAAAGCCCAAATATACAAAAATGACTTCTGCGGTGAAAGGCTTTTGATGAAGCATTAAACCGCCCTATGTAAAAATGAGTGTCCTTCGGATGAGGCATTAAACAGGCCTCCTGACTTTCTGTGGTCATTAATTCCTTACCTTTATGATGAATTTCAGCTCACTTATGGAGGTGGTAGCGCAATCTGCCGGCCTTATAGAGCCTGTCAGGATGCGCTACCTTTGTGAAAAAATAGTCTGGCCAGCAGGGGGTGCTCTTTCCCTGTCATGTACCTATGGGATCAAAAGCCCTAATACAACGAGGCAGATTCTGGGCCTTGAAAAGGAGCAAATGTTTTTATGAAACCTTAATCCGGCCCTTGTAAAAAGAAGCATCCTTCGGATGAGGCAATAAACTGGCCTCCTGACCTTTAGTGGTCATGAATTTGTGGAAAACTTTTGGAAAACTAGTTGCCTGTGGGAGATAGTTTTAGTCCAGCCAGCAGGGGTTGCTCATTCCCTGCCATGTACTTTAGGTTCCAAAATCCCTAATATACAAAAATGACTTCTGCGGTGAAAGGCTTTTGATGAAGCATTAAACCGCCCTATGTAAAAATGAGTGTCCTTCGGATGAGGCATTAAACAGGCCTCCTGACTTTCTGTGGTCATTAATTCCCTACCTTTATGATGAATTTCACCTCACTTATGGAGGTGGTAGCGCAATCTGCAGCCTTATAGAGCCTGTCAGGATGCGCTACCTTTGTGAAAAAATAGTCTGGCCAGCAGGGGGTGCTTTTTCCCTGTCATGTACCTATGGGATCAAAAGCCCTAATACAACGAGGCAGATTCTGGGCCTTGAAAAGGAGCAAATGTTTTTATGAAACCTTAATTCGGCCCTTGTAAAAAGAAACATCATTTTCGGATTAGGCAATAAACTGACGTCCTGACCTTTAGTGGTCATTAATTCCCTACCTTAATGATGAATTTTACCTTATTTATGGAGGTGGTAGCGCATTCCGCCGGCCTTATAGAGCCTGGCAGGATGCGCTACCTTTGTGAAAAACTAGTCTGGCCAGCAGCGGGGGCTCTTTCCCTGACATGTACCTATGGGATCAAACGTCCTAATACAACGAGGCAGATTCCAGGCCGTGAAAAGGAGCAAATGTTTTTATGAAACCTTAATCCGGCCCTTGTAAAAAGAAGCATCCTTCGGATTAGGCAATAAACTGGCCTCCTGACCTTTAGTGGTCATGAATTCCCTTCCTTAATGATGAATTTGACCTCATTTATGGAGGTGGTAGCGCATTCCGCCGGCCTTATAGAGCATGGCAGGATGCGCTACCTTTGTGAAAAACTAGTCTGGCCAGCAGGGGTGGCTCTTTCCCTGATATGTACTTATGGGTAAAAAAGTCCTAATACAACGAGGCAGATTCCAGGCCGTGAAAATGAGCAAATGTTTGATGAAACCTTAATCCGGCAGCTGTAAAAAGGAGCGTCCTTCGCTTGAGGCATTAAACTGACCTCCTGACTTTCTGTGGTCATTAATTTTCTACCTTAATGATGAATTTGAGCTCATGTATGTAGGTGGTAGCACATTCCGCTGGCCTGATTGAACCTGTCAAGATGCGCTACCCCTCTATCAGAGCAGTTTCATTCAACCAAAAAGAACAAGTTCAACTGTTGTTTGCAGTAGTCAGATTCTGGTTACTCTCTAAAGCTAAGCAGGCCCAAGCCTGTTCTGTGCATGGATGGGAGACACTTTGTGGAAAACTAGCTTCCTTCTGGAGATAGTTTTAGTCCAGCCAGCAGGGGTTGCTCATGCCCTGACATGTACTTTAGGTTCCAAAAGCCCAAATATAGAAAAATGACTTCTGCGGTGAAAGGCTTTTGATGAAGCATTAAACCGCCCTATGTAAAAATGAGTGTCCTTCGGATGAGGCATTAAACAGGCCTCCTGACTTTCTGTGGTCATTAATTCCCTACCTTAATGACGAATTTGACCTCATTTATGGAGGTGGTAGCGCAATCTGCGCTACCTTTGTGAAAAACTAGGCTGGCCAGCAGGGGTGGCTCTTTCCCTGATATGTACTTATGGGTAAAAAAGTCCTAATACAACGAGGCAGATTCCAGGCCGTGAAAATGAGCAAATGTTTGATGAAACCTTAATCCGGCAGCTGTAAAAAGGAGCGTCCTTCGCTTGAGGCAATAAACTGGCCTCCTGACCTTTAGTGGTCATGAATTCCCCTCCTTAATGATGAATTTGACCTCATTTATGGAGGTGGTAGCGCATTCCGCCGGCCTTATAGAGCATGGCAGGATGCGCTACCTTTGTGAAAAACTAGTCTGGCCAGCAGGGGTGGCTCTTTCCCTGATATGTACTTATGGGTAAAAAAGTCCTAATACAACGAGGCAGATTCCAGGCCGTGAAAATGAGCAAATGTTTGATGAAACCTTAATCCGGCAGCTGTAAAAAGGAGCGTCCTTCGCTTGAGGCATTAAACTGGCCTCCTGACTTTCTGTGGTCATTAATTCCCTACCTTAATGATGAATTTGAGCTCATGTATGTAGGTGGTAGCACATTCCGCTGGCCTGATTGAACCTGTCAAGATGCGCTACCCCTCTATCAGAGCAGTTTCATTCAACCAAAAAGAACAAGTTCAACTGTTGTTTGCAGTAGTCAGATTCTGGTTACTCTCTAAAGCTAAGCAGGCCCAAGCCTGTTCTGTGCATGGATGGGAGACACTTTGTGGAAAACTAGCTTCCTGCTGGAGATAGTTTTAGTCCAGCCAGCAGGGGTTGCTCATGCCCTGACATGTACTTTAGGTTCCAAAAGCCCAAATATAGAAAAATGACTTCTGCGGTGAAAGGCTTTTGATGAAGCATTAAACCGCCCTATGTAAAAATGAGTGTCCTTCGGATGAGGCATTAAACAGGCCTCCTGACTTTCTGTGGTCATTAATTCCCTACCTTAATGATGAATTTGACCTCATTTATGGAGGTGGTAGCGCAATCTGCGCTACCTTTGTGAAAAACTAGGCTGGCCAGCAGGGGATGCTCTTTCCCTGTCATGTACCTATGGGATCAAAAGCCCTAATACAACGAGGCAGATTCCGGGCCTTGAAAAGGAGCAAATGTTTGATGAAACCTTAATCCGGTAGCCTTAAAAAGGAGCGTCCTTCGTTTGAGGCATTAAACTGGCCTCCTGACTTTCTGTGGTCATAGGTGGTAGCGCAATCTGCCGGCCTTATAGAGCCTGTCAGGATGCACTACCTTTGTGAAAAAAATAGTCTGGCCAGCAGGGGGTGCTCTTTCCCTGTCATGTACTTATGGGATCATAAGCCCTAATACAACGAGGCAGATTCCGGGCCTTGAAAAGGAGCAAATGTTTTTAAGAAACCTTAATCCGGCCCTTGTAAAAAGAAGCATCCTTCAGATGAGGCAATAAACTGGCCTCCTGACCTTTAGTGGTCATGAATTCCCCTCCTTAATGATGAATTTGACCTCATTTATGGAGGTGGTAGCGCATTCCGCCGGCCTTATAGAGCATGGCAGGATGCGCTACCTTTGTGAAAAACTAGTCTGGCCAGCAGGGGTGGCTCTTTCCCTGATATGTACTAATGGGTAAAAAAGTCCTAATACAACGAGGCAGATTCCAGGCCGTGAAAATGAGCAAATGTTTGATGAAACCTTAATCCGGCAGCTGTAAAAAGGAGCGTCCTTCGCTTGAGGCATTAAACTGACCTCCTGACTTTCTGTGGTCATTAATTCCCTACCTTAATGATGAATTTGACTCATGTATGTAGGTGGTAGCACATTCCGCTGGCCTGATTGAACCTGTCAGGATGCGCTACCCCTCTATCAGAGCAGTTTCATTCAACCAAAAAGAACAAGTTCAACTGTTGTTTGCAGTAGTCAGATTCTGGTTACTCTCTAAAGCTAAGCAGGCCCAAGCCTGCTCTGTGCATGGATGGGAGACCCTTTGTGGAAAGCTAGTTTCCTGTGGGAGATAGTTTTAGTCCAGCCAGCAGGGGTTGCTCATTCCCTGCCATGTACTTTAGGTTCCAAAAGCCCAAATATACAAAAATGACTTCTGCGGTGAAAGGCTTTTGATGAAGCATTAAACCGCCCTATGTAAAAATGAGTGTCCTTCGGATGAGGCATTAAACAGGCCTCCTGACTTTCTGTGGTCATTAATTCCCTACCTTTATGATGAATTTCACCTCACTTATGGAGGTGGTAGCGCAATCTGCCGGCCTTATAGAGCCTGTCAGGATGCGCTACCTTTGTGAAAAAATAGTCTGGCCAGCAGGGGGTGCTCTTTCCCTGTCATTTACCTATGGGATCAAAAGCCCTAATACAACGAGGCAGATTCTGGGCCTTGAAAAGGAGCAAATGTTTTTATGAAACCTTAATCCGGCCCTTGTAAAAAGAAACATCATTTTCGGATTAGGCAATAAACTGACGTCCTGACCTTTAGTGGTCATGAATTCCCCTCCTTAATGATGAATTTGACCTCATTTATGGAGGTGGTAGCGCATTCCGCCGGCCTTATAGAGCATGGCAGGATGCGCTACCTTTGTGAAAAACTAGTCTGGCCAGCAGGGGTGGCTCTTTCCCTGACATGTACCTATGGGATCAAACGTCCTAATACAACGAGGCAGATTCCAGGCCGTGAAAATGAGCAAATGTTTGATGAAACCTTAATCCGGCAGCTGTAAAAAGGAGCGTCCTTCGCTTGAGGCATTAAACTGGCCTCCTGACTTTCTGTGGTCATTAATTCCCTACCTTAATGATGAATTTGACCTCATGTATGTAGGTGGTAGCACATTCCGCTGGCCTGATTGAACCTGTCAGGATGCGCTACCCCTCTATCAGAGCAGTTTCATTCAACCAAAAAGAACAAGTTCAACTGTTGTTTGCAGTAGTCAGATTCTGGTTACTCTCTAAAGCTAAGCAGGCCCAAGCCTGCTCTGTGCATGGATTGGAGACCCTTTGTGGAAAACTAGTTTCCTGTGGGAGATAGTTTTAGTCCAGCCAGCAGGGGTTGCTCATTCCCTGCCATGTACTTTAGGTTCCAAAAGCCCAAATATACAAAAATGACTTCTGCGGTGAAAGGCTTTTGATGAAGCATTAAACCGCCCTATGTAAAAATGAGTGTCCTTCGGATGAGGCATTAAACAGGCCTCCTGACTTTCTGTGGTCATTAATTCCTTACCTTTATGATGAATTTCAGCTCACTTATGGAGGTGGTAGCGCAATCTGCCGGCCTTATAGAGCCTGTCAGGATGCGCTACCTTTGTGAAAAAATAGTCTGGCCAGCAGGGGGTGCTCTTTCCCTGTCATGTACCTATGGGATCAAAAGCCCTAATACAACGAGGCAGATTCTGGGCCTTGAAAAGGAGCAAATGTTTTTATGAAACCTTAATCCGGCCCTTGTAAAAAGAAGCATCCTTCGGATGAGGCAATAAACTGGCCTCCTGACCTTTAGTGGTCATGAATTTGTGGAAAACTTTTGGAAAACTAGTTGCCTGTGGGAGATAGTTTTAGTCCAGCCAGCAGGGGTTGCTCATTCCCTGCCATGTACTTTAGGTTCCAAAATCCCTAATATACAAAAATGACTTCTGCGGTGAAAGGCTTTTGATGAAGCATTAAACCGCCCTATGTAAAAATGAGTGTCCTTCGGATGAGGCATTAAACAGGCCTCCTGACTTTCTGTGGTCATTAATTCCCTACCTTTATGATGAATTTCACCTCACTTATGGAGGTGGTAGCGCAATCTGCAGCCTTATAGAGCCTGTCAGGATGCGCTACCTTTGTGAAAAAATAGTCTGGCCAGCAGGGGGTGCTTTTTCCCTGTCATGTACCTATGGGATCAAAAGCCCTAATACAACGAGGCAGATTCTGGGCCTTGAAAAGGAGCAAATGTTTTTATGAAACCTTAATTCGGCCCTTGTAAAAAGAAACATCATTTTCGGATTAGGCAATAAACTGACGTCCTGACCTTTAGTGGTCATTAATTCCCTACCTTAATGATGAATTTTACCTTATTTATGGAGGTGGTAGCGCATTCCGCCGGCCTTATAGAGCCTGGCAGGATGCGCTACCTTTGTGAAAAACTAGTCTGGCCAGCAGCGGGGGCTCTTTCCCTGACATGTACCTATGGGATCAAACGTCCTAATACAACGAGGCAGATTCCAGGCCGTGAAAAGGAGCAAATGTTTTTATGAAACCTTAATCCGGCCCTTGTAAAAAGAAGCATCCTTCGGATTAGGCAATAAACTGGCCTCCTGACCTTTAGTGGTCATGAATTCCCTTCCTTAATGATGAATTTGACCTCATTTATGGAGGTGGTAGCGCATTCCGCCGGCCTTATAGAGCATGGCAGGATGCGCTACCTTTGTGAAAAACTAGTCTGGCCAGCAGGGGTGGCTCTTTCCCTGATATGTACTTATGGGTAAAAAAGTCCTAATACAACGAGGCAGATTCCAGGCCGTGAAAATGAGCAAATGTTTGATGAAACCTTAATCCGGCAGCTGTAAAAAGGAGCGTCCTTCGCTTGAGGCATTAAACTGACCTCCTGACTTTCTGTGGTCATTAATTCCCTACCTTAATGATGAATTTGAGCTCATGTATGTAGGTGGTAGCACATTCCGCTGGCCTGATTGAACCTGTCAAGATGCGCTACCCCTCTATCAGAGCAGTTTCATTCAACCAAAAAGAACAAGTTCAACTGTTGTTTGCAGTAGTCAGATTCTGGTTACTCTCTAAAGCTAAGCAGGCCCAAGCCTGTTCTGTGCATGGATGGGAGACACTTTGTGGAAAACTAGCTTCCTGCTGGAGATAGTTTTAGTCCAGCCAGCAGGGGTTGCTCATGCCCTGACATGTACTTTAGGTTCCAAAAGCCCAAATATAGAAAAATGACTTCTGCGGTGAAAGGCTTTTGATGAAGCATTAAACCGCCCTATGTAAAAATGAGTGTCCTTCGGATGAGGCATTAAACAGGCCTCCTGACTTTCTGTGGTCATTAATTCCCTACCTTAATGACGAATTTGACCTCATTTATGGAGGTGGTAGCGCAATCTGCGCTACCTTTGTGAAAAACTAGGCTGGCCAGCAGGGGTGGCTCTTTCCCTGATATGTACTTATGGGTAAAAAAGTCCTAATACAACGAGGCAGATTCCAGGCCGTGAAAATGAGCAAATGTTTGATGAAACCTTAATCCGGCAGCTGTAAAAAGGAGCGTCCTTCGCTTGAGGCAATAAACTGGCCTCCTGACCTTTAGTGGTCATGAATTCCCCTCCTTAATGATGAATTTGACCTCATTTATGGAGGTGGTAGCGCATTCCGCCGGCCTTATAGAGCATGGCAGGATGCGCTACCTTTGTGAAAAACTAGTCTGGCCAGCAGGGGTGGCTCTTTCCCTGATATGTACTTATGGGTAAAAAAGTCCTAATACAACGAGGCAGATTCCAGGCCGTGAAAATGAGCAAATGTTTGATGAAACCTTAATCCGGCAGCTGTAAAAAGGAGCGTCCTTCGCTTGAGGCATTAAACTGGCCTCCTGACTTTCTGTGGTCATTAATTCCCTACCTTAATGATGAATTTGAGCTCATGTATGTAGGTGGTAGCACATTCCGCTGGCCTGATTGAACCTGTCAAGATGCGCTACCCCTCTATCAGAGCAGTTTCATTCAACCAAAAAGAACAAGTTCAACTGTTGTTTGCAGTAGTCAGATTCTGGTTACTCTCTAAAGCTAAGCAGGCCCAAGCCTGTTCTGTGCATGGATGGGAGACACTTTGTGGAAAACTAGCTTCCTGCTGGAGATAGTTTTAGTCCAGCCAGCAGGGGTTGCTCATGCCCTGACATGTACTTTAGGTTCCAAAAGCCCAAATATAGAAAAATGACTTCTGCGGTGAAAGGCTTTTGATGAAGCATTAAACCGCCCTATGTAAAAATGAGTGTCCTTCGGATGAGGCATTAAACAGGCCTCCTGACTTTCTGTGGTCATTAATTCCCTACCTTAATGATGAATTTGACCTCATTTATGGAGGTGGTAGCGCAATCTGCGCTACCTTTGTGAAAAACTAGGCTGGCCAGCAGGGGATGCTCTTTCCCTGTCATGTACCTATGGGATCAAAAGCCCTAATACAACGAGGCAGATTCCGGGCCTTGAAAAGGAGCAAATGTTTGATGAAACCTTAATCCGGTAGCCTTAAAAAGGAGCGTCCTTCGTTTGAGGCATTAAACTGGCCTCCTGACTTTCTGTGGTCATAGGTGGTAGCGCAATCTGCCGGCCTTATAGAGCCTGTCAGGATGCACTACCTTTGTGAAAAAAATAGTCTGGCCAGCAGGGGGTGCTCTTTCCCTGTCATGTACTTATGGGATCATAAGCCCTAATACAACGAGGCAGATTCCGGGCCTTGAAAAGGAGCAAATGTTTTTAAGAAACCTTAATCCGGCCCTTGTAAAAAGAAGCATCCTTCAGATGAGGCAATAAACTGGCCTCCTGACCTTTAGTGGTCATGAATTCCCCTCCTTAATGATGAATTTGACCTCATTTATGGAGGTGGTAGCGCATTCCGCCGGCCTTATAGAGCATGGCAGGATGCGCTACCTTTGTGAAAAACTAGTCTGGCCAGCAGGGGTGGCTCTTTCCCTGATATGTACTAATGGGTAAAAAAGTCCTAATACAACAAGGCAGATTCCAGGCCGTGAAAATGAGCAAATGTTTGATGAAACCTTAATCCGGCAGCTGTAAAAAGGAGCGTCCTTCGCTTGAGGCATTAAACTGACCTCCTGACTTTCTGTGGTCATTAATTCCCTACCTTAATGATGAATTTGACCTCATGTATGTAGGTGGTAGCACATTCCGCTGGCCTGATTGAACCTGTCAGGATGCGCTACCCCTCTATCAGAGCAGTTTCATTCAACCAAAAAGAACAAGTTCAACTGTTGTTTGCAGTAGTCAGATTCTGGTTACTCTCTAAAGCTAAGCAGGCCCAAGCCTGCTCTGTGCATGGATGGGAGACCCTTTGTGGAAACCTAGTTTCCTGTGGGAGATAGTTTTAGTCCAGCCAGCAGGGGTTGCTCATTCCCTGCCATGTACTTTAGGTTCCAAAAGCCCAAATATACAAAAATGACTTCTGCGGTGAAAGGCTTTTGATGAAGCATTAAACCGCCCTATGTAAAAATGAGTGTCCTTCGGATGAGGCATTAAACAGGCCTCCTGACTTTCTGTGGTCATTAATTCCCTACCTTTATGATGAATTTCACCTCACTTATGGAGGTGGTAGCGCAATCTGCCGGCCTTATAGAGCCTGTCAGGATGCGCTACCTTTGTGAAAAAATAGTCTGGCCAGCAGGGGGTGCTCTTTCCCTGTCATTTACCTATGGGATCAAAAGCCCTAATACAACGAGGCAGATTCTGGGCCTTGAAAAGGAGCAAATGTTTTTATGAAACCTTAATCCGGCCCTTGTAAAAAGAAACATCATTTTCGGATTAGGCAATAAACTGACGTCCTGACCTTTAGTGGTCATGAATTCCCCTCCTTAATGATGAATTTGACCTCATTTATGGAGGTGGTAGCGCATTCCGCCGGCCTTATAGAGCATGGCAGGATGCGCTACCTTTGTGAAAAACTAGTCTGGCCAGCAGGGGTGGCTCTTTCCCTGACATGTACCTATGGGATCAAACGTCCTAATACAACGAGGCAGATTCCAGGCCGTGAAAATGAGCAAATGTTTGATGAAACCTTAATCCGGCAGCTGTAAAAAGGAGCGTCCTTCGCTTGAGGCATTAAACTGGCCTCCTGACTTTCTGTGGTCATTAATTCCCTACCTTAATGATGAATTTGACCTCATGTATGTAGGTGGTAGCACATTCCGCTGGCCTGATTGAACCTGTCAGGATGCGCTACCCCTCTATCAGAGCAGTTTCATTCAACCAAAAAGAACAAGTTCAACTGTTGTTTGCAGTAGTCAGATTCTGGTTACTCTCTAAAGCTAAGCAGGCCCAAGCCTGCTCTGTGCATGGATTGGAGACCCTTTGTGGAAAACTAGTTTCCTGTGGGAGATAGTTTTAGTCCAGCCAGCAGGGGTTGCTCATTCCCTGCCATGTACTTTAGGTTCCAAAAGCCCAAATATACAAAAATGACTTCTGCGGTGAAAGGCTTTTGATGAAGCATTAAACCGCCCTATGTAAAAATGAGTGTCCTTCGGATGAGGCATTAAACAGGCCTCCTGACTTTCTGTGGTCATTAATTCCTTACCTTTATGATGAATTTCAGCTCACTTATGGAGGTGGTAGCGCAATCTGCCGGCCTTATAGAGCCTGTCAGGATGCGCTACCTTTGTGAAAAAATAGTCTGGCCAGCAGGGGGTGCTCTTTCCCTGTCATGTACCTATGGGATCAAAAGCCCTAATACAACGAGGCAGATTCTGGGCCTTGAAAAGGAGCAAATGTTTTTATGAAACCTTAATCCGGCCCTTGTAAAAAGAAGCATCCTTCGGATGAGGCAATAAACTGGCCTCCTGACCTTTAGTGGTCATGAATTTGTGGAAAACTTTTGGAAAACTAGTTGCCTGTGGGAGATAGTTTTAGTCCAGCCAGCAGGGGTTGCTCATTCCCTGCCATGTACTTTAGGTTCCAAAATCCCTAATATACAAAAATGACTTCTGCGGTGAAAGGCTTTTGATGAAGCATTAAACCGCCCTATGTAAAAATGAGTGTCCTTCGGATGAGGCATTAAACAGGCCTCCTGACTTTCTGTGGTCATTAATTCCCTACCTTTATGATGAATTTCACCTCACTTATGGAGGTGGTAGCGCAATCTGCAGCCTTATAGAGCCTGTCAGGATGCGCTACCTTTGTGAAAAAATAGTCTGGCCAGCAGGGGGTGCTTTTTCCCTGTCATGTACCTATGGGATCAAAAGCCCTAATACAACGAGGCAGATTCTGGGCCTTGAAAAGGAGCAAATGTTTTTATGAAACCTTAATTCGGCCCTTGTAAAAAGAAACATCATTTTCGGATTAGGCAATAAACTGACGTCCTGACCTTTAGTGGTCATTAATTCCCTACCTTAATGATGAATTTTACCTTATTTATGGAGGTGGTAGCGCATTCCGCCGGCCTTATAGAGCCTGGCAGGATGCGCTACCTTTGTGAAAAACTAGTCTGGCCAGCAGCGGGGGCTCTTTCCCTGACATGTACCTATGGGATCAAACGTCCTAATACAACGAGGCAGATTCCAGGCCGTGAAAAGGAGCAAATGTTTTTATGAAACCTTAATCCGGCCCTTGTAAAAAGAAGCATCCTTCGGATTAGGCAATAAACTGGCCTCCTGACCTTTAGTGGTCATGAATTCCCTTCCTTAATGATGAATTTGACCTCATTTATGGAGGTGGTAGCGCATTCTGCCGGCCTTATAGAGCATGGCAGGATGCGCTACCTTTGTGAAAAACTAGTCTGGCCAGCAGGGGTGGCTCTTTCCCTGATATGTACTTATGGGTAAAAAAGTCCTAATACAACGAGGCAGATTCCAGGCCGTGAAAATGAGCAAATGTTTGATGAAACCTTAATCCGGCAGCTGTAAAAAGGAGCGTCCTTCGCTTGAGGCATTAAACTGACCTCCTGACTTTCTGTGGTCATTAATTCCCTACCTTAATGATGAATTTGAGCTCATGTATGTAGGTGGTAGCACATTCCGCTGGCCTGATTGAACCTGTCAAGATGCGCTACCCCTCTATCAGAGCAGTTTCATTCAACCAAAAAGAACAAGTTCAACTGTTGTTTGCAGTAGTCAGATTCTGGTTACTCTCTAAAGCTAAGCAGGCCCAAGCCTGTTCTGTGCATGGATGGGAGACACTTTGTGGAAAACTAGCTTCCTGCTGGAGATAGTTTTAGTCCAGCCAGCAGGGGTTGCTCATGCCCTGACATGTACTTTAGGTTCCAAAAGCCCAAATATAGAAAAATGACTTCTGCGGTGAAAGGCTTTTGATGAAGCATTAAACCGCCCTATGTAAAAATGAGTGTCCTTCGGATGAGGCATTAAACAGGCCTCCTGACTTTCTGTGGTCATTAATTCCCTACCTTAATGACGAATTTGACCTCATTTATGGAGGTGGTAGCGCAATCTGCGCTACCTTTGTGAAAAACTAGGCTGGCCAGCAGGGGTGGCTCTTTCCCTGATATGTACTTATGGGTAAAAAAGTCCTAATACAACGAGGCAGATTCCAGGCCGTGAAAATGAGCAAATGTTTGATGAAACCTTAATCCGGCAGCTGTAAAAAGGAGCGTCCTTCGCTTGAGGCAATAAACTGGCCTCCTGACCTTTAGTGGTCATGAATTCCCCTCCTTAATGATGAATTTGACCTCATTTATGGAGGTGGTAGCGCATTCCGCCGGCCTTATAGAGCATGGCAGGATGCGCTACCTTTGTGAAAAACTAGTCTGGCCAGCAGGGGTGGCTCTTTCCCTGATATGTACTTATGGGTAAAAAAGTCCTAATACAACGAGGCAGATTCCAGGCCGTGAAAATGAGCAAATGTTTGATGAAACCTTAATCCGGCAGCTGTAAAAAGGAGCGTCCTTCGCTTGAGGCATTAAACTGGCCTCCTGACTTTCTGTGGTCATTAATTCCCTACCTTAATGATGAATTTGAGCTCATGTATGTAGGTGGTAGCACATTCCGCTGGCCTGATTGAACCTGTCAAGATGCGCTACCCCTCTATCAGAGCAGTTTCATTCAACCAAAAAGAACAAGTTCAACTGTTGTTTGCAGTAGTCAGATTCTGGTTACTCTCTAAAGCTAAGCAGGCCCAAGCCTGTTCTGTGCATGGATGGGAGACACTTTGTGGAAAACTAGCTTCCTGCTGGAGATAGTTTTAGTCCAGCCAGCAGGGGTTGCTCATGCCCTGACATGTACTTTAGGTTCCAAAAGCCCAAATATAGAAAAATGACTTCTGCGGTGAAAGGCTTTTGATGAAGCATTAAACCGCCCTATGTAAAAATGAGTGTCCTTCGGATGAGGCATTAAACAGGCCTCCTGACTTTCTGTGGTCATTAATTCCCTACCTTAATGATGAATTTGACCTCATTTATGGAGGTGGTAGCGCAATCTGCGCTACCTTTGTGAAAAACTAGGCTGGCCAGCAGGGGATGCTCTTTCCCTGTCATGTACCTATGGGATCAAAAGCCCTAATACAACGAGGCAGATTCCGGGCCTTGAAAAGGAGCAAATGTTTGATGAAACCTTAATCCGGTAGCCTTAAAAAGGAGCGTCCTTCGTTTGAGGCATTAAACTGGCCTCCTGACTTTCTGTGGTCATAGGTGGTAGCGCAATCTGCCGGCCTTATAGAGCCTGTCAGGATGCACTACCTTTGTGAAAAAAATAGTCTGGCCAGCAGGGGGTGCTCTTTCCCTGTCATGTACTTATGGGATCATAAGCCCTAATACAACGAGGCAGATTCCGGGCCTTGAAAAGGAGCAAATGTTTTTAAGAAACCTTAATCCGGCCCTTGTAAAAAGAAGCATCCTTCAGATGAGGCAATAAACTGGCCTCCTGACCTTTAGTGGTCATGAATTCCCCTCCTTAATGATGAATTTGACCTCATTTATGGAGGTGGTAGCGCATTCCGCCGGCCTTATAGAGCATGGCAGGATGCGCTACCTTTGTGAAAAACTAGTCTGGCCAGCAGGGGTGGCTCTTTCCCTGATATGTACTAATGGGTAAAAAAGTCCTAATACAACAAGGCAGATTCCAGGCCGTGAAAATGAGCAAATGTTTGATGAAACCTTAATCCGGCAGCTGTAAAAAGGAGCGTCCTTCGCTTGAGGCATTAAACTGACCTCCTGACTTTCTGTGGTCATTAATTCCCTACCTTAATGATGAATTTGACCTCATGTATGTAGGTGGTAGCACATTCCGCTGGCCTGATTGAACCTGTCAGGATGCGCTACCCCTCTATCAGAGCAGTTTCATTCAACCAAAAAGAACAAGTTCAACTGTTGTTTGCAGTAGTCAGATTCTGGTTACTCTCTAAAGCTAAGCAGGCCCAAGCCTGCTCTGTGCATGGATGGGAGACCCTTTGTGGAAAGCTAGTTTCCTGTGGGAGATAGTTTTAGTCCAGCCAGCAGGGGTTGCTCATTCCCTGCCATGTACTTTAGGTTCCAAAAGCCCAAATATACAAAAATGACTTCTGCGGTGAAAGGCTTTTGATGAAGCATTAAACCGCCCTATGTAAAAATGAGTGTCCTTCGGATGAGGCATTAAACAGGCCTCCTGACTTTCTGTGGTCATTAATTCCCTACCTTTATGATGAATTTCACCTCACTTATGGAGGTGGTAGCGCAATCTGCCGGCCTTATAGAGCCTGTCAGGATGCGCTACCTTTGTGAAAAAATAGTCTGGCCAGCAGGGGGTGCTCTTTCCCTGTCATTTACCTATGGGATCAAAAGCCCTAATACAACGAGGCAGATTCTGGGCCTTGAAAAGGAGCAAATGTTTTTATGAAACCTTAATCCGGCCCTTGTAAAAAGAAACATCATTTTCGGATTAGGCAATAAACTGACGTCCTGACCTTTAGTGGTCATGAATTCCCCTCCTTAATGATGAATTTGACCTCATTTATGGAGGTGGTAGCGCATTCCGCCGGCCTTATAGAGCATGGCAGGATGCGCTACCTTTGTGAAAAACTAGTCTGGCCAGCAGGGGTGGCTCTTTCCCTGACATGTACCTATGGGATCAAACGTCCTAATACAACGAGGCAGATTCCAGGCCGTGAAAATGAACAAATGTTTGATGAAACCTTAATCCGGCAGCTGTAAAAAGGAGCGTCCTTCGCTTGAGGCATTAAACTGGCCTCCTGACTTTCTGTGGTCATTAATTCCCTACCTTAATGATGAATTTGACCTCATGTATGTAGGTGGTAGCACATTCCGCTGGCCTGATTGAACCTGTCAGGATGCGCTACCCCTCTATCAGAGCAGTTTCATTCAACCAAAAAGAACAAGTTCAACTGTTGTTTGCAGTAGTCAGATTCTGGTTACTCTCTAAAGCTAAGCAGGCCCAAGCCTGCTCTGTGCATGGATGGGAGACCCTTTGTGGAAAACTAGTTTCCTGTGGGAGATAGTTTTAGTCCAGCCAGCAGGGGTTGCTCATTCCCTGCCATGTACTTTAGGTTCCAAAAGCCCAAATATACAAAAATGACTTCTGCGGTGAAAGGCTTTTGATGAAGCATTAAACCGCCCTATGTAAAAATGAGTGTCCTTCGGATGAGGCATTAAACAGGCCTCCTGACTTTCTGTGGTCATTAATTCCTTACCTTTATGATGAATTTCAGCTCACTTATGGAGGTGGTAGCGCAATCTGCCGGCCTTATAGAGCCTGTCAGGATGCGCTACCTTTGTGAAAAAATAGTCTGGCCAGCAGGGGGTGCTCTTTCCCTGTCATGTACCTATGGGATCAAAAGCCCTAATACAACGAGGCAGATTCTGGGCCTTGAAAAGGAGCAAATGTTTTTATGAAACCTTAATCCGGCCCTTGTAAAAAGAAGCATCCTTCGGATGAGGCAATAAACTGGCCTCCTGACCTTTAGTGGTCATGAATTTGTGGAAAACTTTTGGAAAACTAGTTGCCTGTGGGAGATAGTTTTAGTCCAGCCAGCAGGGGTTGCTCATTCCCTGCCATGTACTTTAGGTTCCAAAATCCCTAATATACAAAAATGACTTCTGCGGTGAAAGGCTTTTGATGAAGCATTAAACCGCCCTATGTAAAAATGAGTGTCCTTCGGATGAGGCATTAAACAGGCCTCCTGACTTTCTGTGGTCATTAATTCCCTACCTTTATGATGAATTTCACCTCACTTATGGAGGTGGTAGCGCAATCTGCAGCCTTATAGAGCCTGTCAGGATGCGCTACCTTTGTGAAAAAATAGTCTGGCCAGCAGGGGGTGCTTTTTCCCTGTCATGTACCTATGGGATCAAAAGCCCTAATACAACGAGGCAGATTCTGGGCCTTGAAAAGGAGCAAATGTTTTTATGAAACCTTAATTCGGCCCTTGTAAAAAGAAACATCATTTTCGGATTAGGCAATAAACTGACGTCCTGACCTTTAGTGGTCATTAATTCCCTACCTTAATGATGAATTTTACCTTATTTATGGAGGTGGTAGCGCATTCCGCCGGCCTTATAGAGCCTGGCAGGATGCGCTACCTTTGTGAAAAACTAGTCTGGCCAGCAGCGGGGGCTCTTTCCCTGACATGTACCTATGGGATCAAACGTCCTAATACAACGAGGCAGATTCCAGGCCGTGAAAAGGAGCAAATGTTTTTATGAAACCTTAATCCGGCCCTTGTAAAAAGAAGCATCCTTCGGATTAGGCAATAAACTGGCCTCCTGACCTTTAGTGGTCATGAATTCCCTTCCTTAATGATGAATTTGACCTCATTTATGGAGGTGGTAGCGCATTCCGCCGGCCTTATAGAGCATGGCAGGATGCGCTACCTTTGTGAAAAACTAGTCTGGCCAGCAGGGGTGGCTCTTTCCCTGATATGTACTTATGGGTAAAAAAGTCCTAATACAACGAGGCAGATTCCAGGCCGTGAAAATGAGCAAATGTTTGATGAAACCTTAATCCGGCAGCTGTAAAAAGGAGCGTCCTTCGCTTGAGGCATTAAACTGACCTCCTGACTTTCTGTGGTCATTAATTCCCTACCTTAATGATGAATTTGAGCTCATGTATGTAGGTGGTAGCACATTCCGCTGGCCTGATTGAACCTGTCAAGATGCGCTACCCCTCTATCAGAGCAGTTTCATTCAACCAAAAAGAACAAGTTCAACTGTTGTTTGCAGTAGTCAGATTCTGGTTACTCTCTAAAGCTAAGCAGGCCCAAGCCTGTTCTGTGCATGAATGGGAGACACTTTGTGGAAAACTAGCTTCCTGCTGGAGATAGTTTTAGTCCAGCCAGCAGGGGTTGCTCATGCCCTGACATGTACTTTAGGTTCCAAAAGCCCAAATATAGAAAAATGACTTCTGCGGTGAAAGGCTTTTGATGAAGCATTAAACCGCCCTATGTAAAAATGAGTGTCCTTCGGATGAGGCATTAAACAGGCCTCCTGACTTTCTGTGGTCATTAATTCCCTACCTTAATGATGAATTTGACCTCATTTATGGAGGTGGTAGCGCAATCTGCGCTACCTTTGTGAAAAACTAGGCTGGCCAGCAGGGGATGCTCTTTCCCTGTCATGTACCTATGGGATCAAAAGCCCTAATACAACGAGGCAGATTCCGGGCCTTGAAAAGGAGCAAATGTTTGATGAAACCTTAATCCGGTAGCCTTAAAAAGGAGCGTCCTTCGTTTGAGGCATTAAACTGGCCTCCTGACTTTCTGTGGTCATAGGTGGTAGCGCAATCTGCCGGCCTTATAGAGCCTGTCAGGATGCACTACCTTTGTGAAAAAAATAGTCTGGCCAGCAGGGGGTGCTCTTTCCCTGTCATGTACTTATGGGATCATAAGCCCTAATACAACGAGGCAGATTCCGGGCCTTGAAAAGGAGCAAATGTTTTTAAGAAACCTTAATCCGGCCCTTGTAAAAAGAAGCATCCTTCAGATGAGGCAATAAACTGGCCTCCTGACCTTTAGTGGTCATGAATTCCCCTCCTTAATGATGAATTTGACCTCATTTATGGAGGTGGTAGCGCATTCCGCCGGCCTTATAGAGCATGGCAGGATGCGCTACCTTTGTGAAAAACTAGTCTGGCCAGCAGGGGTGGCTCTTTCCCTGATATGTACTAATGGGTAAAAAAGTCCTAATACAACAAGGCAGATTCCAGGCCGTGAAAATGAGCAAATGTTTGATGAAACCTTAATCCGGCAGCTGTAAAAAGGAGCGTCCTTCGCTTGAGGCATTAAACTGACCTCCTGACTTTCTGTGGTCATTAATTCCCTACCTTAATGATGAATTTGACCTCATGTATGTAGGTGGTAGCACATTCCGCTGGCCTGATTGAACCTGTCAGGATGCGCTACCCCTCTATCAGAGCAGTTTCATTCAACCAAAAAGAACAAGTTCAACTGTTGTTTGCAGTAGTCAGATTCTGGTTACTCTCTAAAGCTAAGCAGGCCCAAGCCTGCTCTGTGCATGGATGGGAGACCCTTTGTGGAAAGCTAGTTTCCTGTGGGAGATAGTTTTAGTCCAGCCAGCAGGGGTTGCTCATTCCCTGCCATGTACTTTAGGTTCCAAAAGCCCAAATATACAAAAATGACTTCTGCGGTGAAAGGCTTTTGATGAAGCATTAAACCGCCCTATGTAAAAATGAGTGTCCTTCGGATGAGGCATTAAACAGGCCTCCTGACTTTCTGTGGTCATTAATTCCCTACCTTTATGATGAATTTCACCTCACTTATGGAGGTGGTAGCGCAATCTGCCGGCCTTATAGAGCCTGTCAGGATGCGCTACCTTTGTGAAAAAATAGTCTGGCCAGCAGGGGGTGCTCTTTCCCTGTCATTTACCTATGGGATCAAAAGCCCTAATACAACGAGGCAGATTCTGGGCCTTGAAAAGGAGCAAATGTTTTTATGAAACCTTAATCCGGCCCTTGTAAAAAGAAACATCATTTTCGGATTAGGCAATAAACTGACGTCCTGACCTTTAGTGGTCATGAATTCCCCTCCTTAATGATGAATTTGACCTCATTTATGGAGGTGGTAGCGCATTCCGCCGGCCTTATAGAGCATGGCAGGATGCGCTACCTTTGTGAAAAACTAGTCTGGCCAGCAGGGGTGGCTCTTTCCCTGACATGTACCTATGGGATCAAACGTCCTAATACAACGAGGCAGATTCCAGGCCGTGAAAATGAGCAAATGTTTGATGAAACCTTAATCCGGCAGCTGTAAAAAGGAGCGTCCTTCGCTTGAGGCATTAAACTGGCCTCCTGACTTTCTGTGGTCATTAATTCCCTACCTTAATGATGAATTTGACCTCATGTATGTAGGTGGTAGCACATTCCGCTGGCCTGATTGAACCTGTCAGGATGCGCTACCCCTCTATCAGAGCAGTTTCATTCAACCAAAAAGAACAAGTTCAACTGTTGTTTGCAGTAGTCAGATTCTGGTTACTCTCTAAAGCTAAGCAGGCCCAAGCCTGCTCTGTGCATGGATTGGAGACCCTTTGTGGAAAACTAGTTTCCTGTGGGAGATAGTTTTAGTCCAGCCAGCAGGGGTTGCTCATTCCCTGCCATGTACTTTAGGTTCCAAAAGCCCAAATATACAAAAATGACTTCTGCGGTGAAAGGCTTTTGATGAAGCATTAAACCGCCCTATGTAAAAATGAGTGTCCTTCGGATGAGGCATTAAACAGGCCTCCTGACTTTCTGTGGTCATTAATTCCTTACCTTTATGATGAATTTCAGCTCACTTATGGAGGTGGTAGCGCAATCTGCCGGCCTTATAGAGCCTGTCAGGATGCGCTACCTTTGTGAAAAAATAGTCTGGCCAGCAGGGGGTGCTCTTTCCCTGTCATGTACCTATGGGATCAAAAGCCCTAATACAACGAGGCAGATTCTGGGCCTTGAAAAGGAGCAAATGTTTTTATGAAACCTTAATCCGGCCCTTGTAAAAAGAAGCATCCTTCGGATGAGGCAATAAACTGGCCTCCTGACCTTTAGTGGTCATGAATTTGTGGAAAACTTTTGGAAAACTAGTTGCCTGTGGGAGATAGTTTTAGTCCAGCCAGCAGGGGTTGCTCATTCCCTGCCATGTACTTTAGGTTCCAAAATCCCTAATATACAAAAATGACTTCTGCGGTGAAAGGCTTTTGATGAAGCATTAAACCGCCCTATGTAAAAATGAGTGTCCTTCGGATGAGGCATTAAACAGGCCTCCTGACTTTCTGTGGTCATTAATTCCCTACCTTTATGATGAATTTCACCTCACTTATGGAGGTGGTAGCGCAATCTGCAGCCTTATAGAGCCTGTCAGGATGCGCTACCTTTGTGAAAAAATAGTCTGGCCAGCAGGGGGTGCTTTTTCCCTGTCATGTACCTATGGGATCAAACGTCCTAATACAACGAGGCAGATTCCAGGCCGTGAAAAGGAGCAAATGTTTTTATGAAACCTTAATCCGGCCCTTGTAAAAAGAAGCATCCTTCGGATTAGGCAATAAACTGGCCTCCTGACCTTTAGTGGTCATGAATTCCCTTCCTTAATGATGAATTTGACCTCATTTATGGAGGTGGTAGCGCATTCCGCCGGCCTTATAGAGCATGGCAGGATGCGCTACCTTTGTGAAAAACTAGTCTGGCCAGCAGGGGTGGCTCTTTCCCTGATATGTACTTATGGGTAAAAAAGTCCTAATACAACGAGGCAGATTCCAGGCCGTGAAAATGAGCAAATGTTTGATGAAACCTTAATCCGGCAGCTGTAAAAAGGAGCGTCCTTCGCTTGAGGCATTAAACTGACCTCCTGACTTTCTGTGGTCATTAATTCCCTACCTTAATGATGAATTTGACCTCATGTATGTAGGTGGTAGCACATTCCGCTGACCTGATTGAACCTGTCAGGATGCGCTACCCCTCTATCAGAGCAGCTTCATTCAACCAAGCAGAACAAATTCAACTGTTGTTTGCAGTAGTCAGATTCTTGTTACTCTCTAAAGCTAAGCAGACCCAAGCCTGTTCAGTGCATGGATGGGAGACACTTCGTGGAAAACTAGCTTCCTGCTGGAGATAGTTTTAGTCCAGCCAGCAGGGGTTGCTCATTCCCTGACATGTACTTTAGGTTCCAAAAGTCCAAATATACAAAAATGATTTCTGCGGTGTAAGGTTTTTGATGAAGCATTAAACCGCCCCATGTAAAAATGAGTGTCCTTCGGATGAGGCATTAAACAGGCCTCCTGACTTTCTGTGGTCATTAATTCCCTACCTTAATGATGAATTTGACCTCATTTATGGAGGTGGTAGCGCAATCTGCGCTACCTTTGTGAAAAACTAGACTGGCCAGCAGGGGATGCTCTTTCCCTGTCATGTACCTATGGGATCAAAAGCCCTAATACAACAAGGCAGATTCCGGGCCTTGAAAAGGAGCAAATGTTTGATGAAACCTTAATCCGGCAGCCGTAAAAAGGAGCGTCCTTCGTTTGAGGCATTAAACTGGCCTCCTGACTTTCTGTGGTCATAGGTGGTAGCGCAATCTGCCAGCCTTATAGAGCCTGTCAGGATGCACTACCTTTTTAAAAAAAAATAGTCTGGCCAGCAGGGGGTGCTCTTTCCCTGTCATGTACCTATGGGATCAAAAGCCCTAATACAACGAGGCAGATTCCGGGCCTTGAAAAGGAGCAAATGTTTTTAAGAAACCTTAATCCGGCCCTTGTAAAAAGAAGCATCCTTCGGATGAGGCAATAAACTGGCCTCCTGACCTTTAGTGGTCATGAATTCCCCTACTTAATGATGAATTTGACCTCATTTATGGAGGTGGTAGCGCATTCCGCCGGCCTTATAGAGCATGGCAGGATGCGCTACCTTTGTGAAAAACTAGTCTGGCTAGCAGGGGGTGGGGGCTCTTTCCCTGACATGTACCTATGGGATCAAACGTCCTAATACAACGAGGCAGATTCCAGGCCGTGAAAAGGAGCAAATGTTTTTATGAAACATTAATCCGGCACCTGCAAAAAGGAGTGTCCTTCGCATGAGGCATTAAACTGGCCTCCTGATTTTCTGTGGTCATTCATTCCCTACCTTAATGATGAATTTGACCTCATTTATGGAGGTGGTAGCACATTCCGCTGACCTGATTGAACCTGTCAGGATGCGCTATCCCTCTATCAGAGCAGCTTCATTCAACCAAACAGTACAAGTTCAACTGTTGCTTGCAGTAGTCAGATTCTGATAGCTCTCTAAAGCTAAGCATGCCCAAGCCTGCTATGTGCATGGATGGGAGACCCTTTGTGGAAAACTAGCTTCCTGTGGGAGACAGTTTTAGTCCAGCCAGCAGGGGTTGCTCATTCCCTGACATGTACTTTAGGTTCCAAAAGTCCAAATATACAAAAATGACTTCTGCGGTGTAAGGCTTTTGTTGAAGCATTAAACCGCCCCATGTAAAAATGAGTGTCCTTCGGATGAGGCATTAAACAGGCCTCCTGACTTTCTGTGGTCATTAATTCCCTACCTTTATGATGAATTTCACCTCACTAATGGAGGTGGTAGCGCAATCTGCCGGCCTTATAGAGCCTGTCATGATGCACTACCTTTGTGAAAAAAGTAGTCTGGCCAGCAGGGGGTGCTCTTTCCCTGTCTTGTACCTATGGGATCAAAAGCCCTAATACAACGAGGCAGATTCCGGGCCTTGAAAAGGAGCAAATGTTTTTAAGAAACCTTAATCCGGCCCTTGTAAAAAGAAGCATCCTTGGGATGAGGCAATAAACTGGCCTCCTGACCTTTAGTGGTCATGAATTCCCCTCCTTAATGATGAATTTGACCTCATTTATGGAGGGGGTAGCGCATTCCGACGGCCTTATAGAGCATGGCAGGATGCGCTACCTTTGTGAAAAACTAGTCTGGCCAGCAGGGGTGGCTCTTTCCCTGATATGTACTTATGGGTAAAAAAGTCCTAATACAACGAGGCAGATTCCAGGCCGTGAAAATGAGCAAATGTTTGATGAAACCTTAATCCGGCAGCTGTAAAAAGGAGCGTCCTTCGCTTGAGGCATTAAACTGGCCTCCTGACTTTCTGTGGTCATTAATTCCCTACCTTAATGATGAATTTGAGCTCATGTATGTAGGTGGTAGCACATTCCGCTGGCCTGATTGAACCTGTCAAGATGCGCTACCCCTCTATCAGAGCAGTTTCATTCAACCAAAAAGAACAAGTTCAACTGTTGTTTGCAGTAGTCAGATTCTGGTTACTCTCTAAAGCTAAGCAGGCCCAAGCCTGTTCTGTGCATGGATGGGAGACACTTTGTGGAAAACTAGCTTCCTGCTGGAGATAGTTTTAGTCCAGCCAGCAGGGGTTGCTCATGCCCTGACATGTACTTTAGGTTCCAAAAGCCCAAATATAGAAAAATGACTTCTGCGGTGAAAGGCTTTTGATGAAGCATTAAACCGCCCTATGTAAAAATGAGTGTCCTTCGGATGAGGCATTAAACAGGCCTCCTGACTTTCTGTGGTCATTAATTCCCTACCTTAATGACGAATTTGACCTCATTTATGGAGGTGGTAGCGCAATCTGCGCTACCTTTGTGAAAAACTAGGCTGGCCAGCAGGGGTGGCTCTTTCCCTGATATGTACTTATGGGTAAAAAAGTCCTAATACAACGAGGCAGATTCCAGGCCGTGAAAATGAGCAAATGTTTGATGAAACCTTAATCCGGCAGCTGTAAAAAGGAGCGTCCTTCGCTTGAGGCAATAAACTGGCCTCCTGACCTTTAGTGGTCATGAATTCCCCTCCTTAATGATGAATTTGACCTCATTTATGGAGGTGGTAGCGCATTCCGCCGGCCTTATAGAGCATGGCAGGATGCGCTACCTTTGTGAAAAACTAGTCTGGCCAGCAGGGGTGGCTCTTTCCCTGATATGTACTTATGGGTAAAAAAGTCCTAATACAACGAGGCAGATTCCAGGCCGTGAAAATGAGCAAATGTTTGATGAAACCTTAATCCGGCAGCTGTAAAAAGGAGCGTCCTTCGCTTGAGGCATTAAACTGGCCTCCTGACTTTCTGTGGTCATTAATTCCCTACCTTAATGATGAATTTGAGCTCATGTATGTAGGTGGTAGCACATTCCGCTGGCCTGATTGAACCTGTCAAGATGCGCTACCCCTCTATCAGAGCAGTTTCATTCAACCAAAAAGAACAAGTTCAACTGTTGTTTGCAGTAGTCAGATTCTGGTTACTCTCTAAAGCTAAGCAGGCCCAAGCCTGTTCTGTGCATGGATGGGAGACACTTTGTGGAAAACTAGCTTCCTGCTGGAGATAGTTTTAGTCCAGCCAGCAGGGGTTGCTCATGCCCTGACATGTACTTTAGGTTCCAAAAGCCCAAATATAGAAAAATGACTTCTGCGGTGAAAGGCTTTTGATGAAGCATTAAACCGCCCTATGTAAAAATGAGTGTCCTTCGGATGAGGCATTAAACAGGCCTCCTGACTTTCTGTGGTCATTAATTCCCTACCTTAATGATGAATTTGACCTCATTTATGGAGGTGGTAGCGCAATCTGCGCTACCTTTGTGAAAAACTAGGCTGGCCAGCAGGGGATGCTCTTTCCCTGTCATGTACCTATGGGATCAAAAGCCCTAATACAACGAGGCAGATTCCGGGCCTTGAAAAGGAGCAAATGTTTGATGAAACCTTAATCCGGTAGCCTTAAAAAGGAGCGTCCTTCGTTTGAGGCATTAAACTGGCCTCCTGACTTTCTGTGGTCATAGGTGGTAGCGCAATCTGCCGGCCTTATAGAGCCTGTCAGGATGCACTACCTTTGTGAAAAAAATAGTCTGGCCAGCAGGGGGTGCTCTTTCCCTGTCATGTACTTATGGGATCATAAGCCCTAATACAACGAGGCAGATTCCGGGCCTTGAAAAGGAGCAAATGTTTTTAAGAAACCTTAATCCGGCCCTTGTAAAAAGAAGCATCCTTCAGATGAGGCAATAAACTGGCCTCCTGACCTTTAGTGGTCATGAATTCCCCTCCTTAATGATGAATTTGACCTCATTTATGGAGGTGGTAGCGCATTCCGCCGGCCTTATAGAGCATGGCAGGATGCGCTACCTTTGTGAAAAACTAGTCTGGCCAGCAGGGGTGGCTCTTTCCCTGATATGTACTAATGGGTAAAAAAGTCCTAATACAACGAGGCAGATTCCAGGCCGTGAAAATGAGCAAATGTTTGATGAAACCTTAATCCGGCAGCTGTAAAAAGGAGCGTCCTTCGCTTGAGGCATTAAACTGACCTCCTGACTTTCTGTGGTCATTAATTCCCTACCTTAATGATGAATTTGACCTCATGTATGTAGGTGGTAGCACATTCCGCTGGCCTGATTGAACCTGTCAGGATGCGCTACCCCTCTATCAGAGCAGTTTCATTCAACCAAAAAGAACAAGTTCAACTGTTGTTTGCAGTAGTCAGATTCTGGTTACTCTCTAAAGCTAAGCAGGCCCAAGCCTGCTCTGTGCATGGATGGGAGACCCTTTGTGGAAAGCTAGTTTCCTGTGGGAGATAGTTTTAGTCCAGCCAGCAGGGGTTGCTCATTCCCTGCCATGTACTTTAGGTTCCAAAAGCCCAAATATACAAAAATGACTTCTGCGGTGAAAGGCTTTTGATGAAGCATTAAACCGCCCTATGTAAAAATGAGTGTCCTTCGGATGAGGCATTAAACAGGCCTCCTGACTTTCTGTGGTCATTAATTCCCTACCTTTATGATGAATTTCACCTCACTTATGGAGGTGGTAGCGCAATCTGCCGGCCTTATAGAGCCTGTCAGGATGCGCTACCTTTGTGAAAAAATAGTCTGGCCAGCAGGGGGTGCTCTTTCCCTGTCATTTACCTATGGGATCAAAAGCCCTAATACAACGAGGCAGATTCTGGGCCTTGAAAAGGAGCAAATGTTTTTATGAAACCTTAATCCGGCCCTTGTAAAAAGAAACATCATTTTCGGATTAGGCAATAAACTGACGTCCTGACCTTTAGTGGTCATGAATTCCCCTCCTTAATGATGAATTTGACCTCATTTATGGAGGTGGTAGCGCATTCCGCCGGCCTTATAGAGCATGGCAGGATGCGCTACCTTTGTGAAAAACTAGTCTGGCCAGCAGGGGTGGCTCTTTCCCTGACATGTACCTATGGGATCAAACATCCTAATACAACGAGGCAGATTCCAGGCCGTGAAAATGAGCAAATGTTTGATGAAACCTTAATCCGGCAGCTGTAAAAAGGAGCGTCCTTCGCTTGAGGCATTAAACTGGCCTCCTGACTTTCTGTGGTCATTAATTCCCTACCTTAATGATGAATTTGACCTCATGTATGTAGGTGGTAGCACATTCCGCTGGCCTGATTGAACCTGTCAGGATGCGCTACCCCTCTATCAGAGCAGTTTCATTCAACCAAAAAGAACAAGTTCAACTGTTGTTTGCAGTAGTCAGATTCTGGTTACTCTCTAAAGCTAAGCAGGCCCAAGCCTGCTCTGTGCATGGATTGGAGACCCTTTGTGGAAAACTAGTTTCCTGTGGGAGATAGTTTTAGTCCAGCCAGCAGGGGTTGCTCATTCCCTGCCATGTACTTTAGGTTCCAAAATCCCTAATATACAAAAATGACTTCTGCGGTGAAAGGCTTTTGATGAAGCATTAAACCGCCCTATGTAAAAATGAGTGTCCTTCGGATGAGGCATTAAACAGGCCTCCTGACTTTCTGTGGTCATTAATTCCCTACCTTTATGATGAATTTCACCTCACTTATGGAGGTGGTAGCGCAATCTGCAGCCTTATAGAGCCTGTCAGGATGCGCTACCTTTGTGAAAAAATAGTCTGGCCAGCAGGGGGTGCTTTTTCCCTGTCATGTACCTATGGGATCAAAAGCCCTAATACAACGAGGCAGATTCTGGGCCTTGAAAAGGAGCAAATGTTTTTATGAAACCTTAATTCGGCCCTTGTAAAAAGAAACATCATTTTCGGATTAGGCAATAAACTGACGTCCTGACCTTTAGTGGTCATTAATTCCCTACCTTAATGATGAATTTTACCTTATTTATGGAGGTGGTAGCGCATTCCGCCGGCCTTATAGAGCCTGGCAGGATGCGCTACCTTTGTGAAAAACTAGTCTGGCCAGCAGCGGGGGCTCTTTCCCTGACATGTACCTATGGGATGAAACGTCCTAATACAACGAGGCAGATTCCAGGCCGTGAAAAGGAGCAAATGTTTTTATGAAACCTTAATCCGGCCCTTGTAAAAAGAAGCATCCTTCGGATTAGGCAATAAACTGGCCTCCTGACCTTTAGTGGTCATGAATTCCCTTCCTTAATGATGAATTTGACCTCATTTATGGAGGTGGTAGCGCATTCCGCCGGCCTTATAGAGCATGGCAGGATGCGCTACCTTTGTGAAAAACTAGTCTGGCCAGCAGGGGTGGCTCTTTCCCTGATATGTACTTATGGGTAAAAAAGTCCTAATACAACGAGGCAGATTCCAGGCCGTGAAAATGAGCAAATGTTTGATGAAACCTTAATCCGGCAGCTGTAAAAAGGAGCGTCCTTCGCTTGAGGCATTAAACTGACCTCCTGACTTTCTGTGGTCATTAATTCCCTACCTTAATGATGAATTTGACCTCATGTATGTAGGTGGTAGCACATTCCGCTGACCTGATTGAACCTGTCAGGATGCGCTACCCCTCTATCAGAGCAGCTTCATTCAACCAAGCAGAACAAGTTCAACTGTTGTTTGCAGTAGTCAGATTCTTGTTACTCTCTAAAGCTAAGCAGACCCAAGCCTGTTCAGTGCATGGATGGGAGACACTTCGTGGAAAACTAGCTTCCTGCTGGAGATAGTTTTAGTCCAGCCAGCAGGGGTTGCTCATTCCCTGACATGTACTTTAGGTTCCAAAAGTCCAAATATACAAAAATGATTTCTGCGGTGTAAGGTTTTTGATGAAGCATTAAACCGCCCCATGTAAAAATGAGTGTCCTTCGGATGAGGCATTAAACAGGCCTCCTGACTTTCTGTGGTCATTAATTCCCTACCTTAATGATGAATTTGACCTCATTTATGGAGGTGGTAGCGCAATCTGCGCTACCTTTGTGAAAAACTAGACTGGCCAGCAGGGGATGCTCTTTCCCTGTCATGTACCTATGGGATCAAAAGCCCTAATACAACAAGGCAGATTCCGGGCCTTGAAAAGGAGCAAATGTTTGATGAAACCTTAATCCGGCAGCCGTAAAAAGGAGCGTCCTTCGTTTGAGGCATTAAACTGGCCTCCTGACTTTCTGTGGTCATAGGTGGTAGCGCAATCTGCCAGCCTTATAGAGCCTGTCAGGATGCACTACCTTTTTAAAAAAAAATAGTCTGGCCAGCAGGGGGTGCTCTTTCCCTGTCATGTACCTATGGGATCAAAAGCCCTAATACAACGAGGCAGATTCCGGGCCTTGAAAAGGAGCAAATGTTTTTAAGAAACCTTAATCCGGCCCTTGTAAAAAGAAGCATCCTTCGGATGAGGCAATAAACTAGCCTCCTGACCTTTAGTGGTCATGAATTCCCCTACTTAATGATGAATTTGACCTCATTTATGGAGGTGGTAGCGCATTCCGCCGGCCTTATAGAGCATGGCAGGATGCGCTACCTTTGTGAAAAACTAGTCTGGCTAGCAGGGGGTGGGGGCTCTTTCCCTGACATGTACCTATGGGATCAAACGTCCTAATACAACGAGGCAGATTCCAGGCCGTGAAAAGGAGCAAATGTTTTTATGAAACATTAATCCGGCACCTGCAAAAAGGAGTGTCCTTCGCATGAGGCATTAAACTGGCCTCCTGATTTTCTGTGGTCATTCATTCCCTACCTTAATGATGAATTTGACCTCATTTATGGAGGTGGTAGCACATTCCGCTGACCTGATTGAACCTGTCAGGATGCGCTATCCCTCTATCAGAGCAGCTTCATTCAACCAAACAGTACAAGTTCAACTGTTGCTTGCAGTAGTCAGATTCTGATAGCTCTCTAAAGCTAAGCATGCCCAAGCCTGCTATGTGCATGGATGGGAGACCCTTTGTGGAAAACTAGCTTCCTGTGGGAGACAGTTTTAGTCCAGCCAGCAGGGGTTGCTCATTCCCTGACATGTACTTTAGGTTCCAAAAGTCCAAATATACAAAAATGACTTCTGCGGTGTAAGGCTTTTGTTGAAGCATTAAACCGCCCCATGTAAAAATGAGTGTCCTTCGGATGAGGCATTAAACAGGCCTCCTGACTTTCTGTGGTCATTAATTCCCTACCTTTATGATGAATTTCACCTCACTAATGGAGGTGGTAGCGCAATCTGCCGGCCTTATAGAGCCTGTCAGGATGCACTACCTTTGTGAAAAAAGTAGTCTGGCCAGCAGGGGGTGCTCTTTCCCTGTCTTGTACCTATGGGATCAAAAGCCCTAATACAACGAGGCAGATTCCGGGCCTTGAAAAGGAGCAAATGTTTTTAAGAAACCTTAATCCGGCCCTTGTAAAAAGAAGCATCCTTGGGATGAGGCAATAAACTGGCCTCCTGACCTTTAGTGGTCATGAATTCCCCTCCTTAATGATGAATTTGACCTCATTTATGGAGGTGGTAGCGCATTCCGACGGCCTTATAGAGCATGGCAGGATGCGCTACCTTTGTGAAAAACTAGTCTGGCCAGCAGGGGTGGCTCTTTCCCTGATATGTACTTATGGGTAAAAAAGTCCTAATACAACGAGGCAGATTCCAGGCCGTGAAAATGAGCAAATGTTTGATGAAACCTTAATCCGGCAGCTGTAAAAAGGAGCGTCCTTCGCTTGAGGCATTAAACTGGCCTCCTGACTTTCTGTGGTCATTAATTCCCTACCTTAATGATGAATTTGAGCTCATGTATGTAGGTGGTAGCACATTCCGCTGGCCTGATTGAACCTGTCAAGATGCGCTACCCCTCTATCAGAGCAGTTTCATTCAACCAAAAAGAACAAGTTCAACTGCTGTTTGCAGTAGTCAGATTCTGGTTACTCTCTAAAGCTAAGCAGGCCCAAGCCTGTTCTGTGCATGGATGGGAGACACTTTGTGGAAAACTAGCTTCCTGCTGGAGATAGTTTTAGTCCAGCCAGCAGGGGTTGCTCATGCCCTGACATGTACTTTAGGTTCCAAAAGCCCAAATATAGAAAAATGACTTCTGCGGTGAAAGGCTTTTGATGAAGCATTAAACCGCCCTATGTAAAAATGAGTGTCCTTCGGATGAGGCATTAAACAGGCCTCCTGACTTTCTGTGGTCATTAATTCCCTACCTTAATGACGAATTTGACCTCATTTATGGAGGTGGTAGCGCAATCTGCGCTACCTTTGTGAAAAACTAGGCTGGCCAGCAGGGGTGGCTCTTTCCCTGATATGTACTTATGGGTAAAAAAGTCCTAATACAACGAGGCAGATTCCAGGCCGTGAAAATGAGCAAATGTTTGATGAAACCTTAATCCGGCAGCTGTAAAAAGGAGCGTCCTTCGCTTGAGGCAATAAACTGGCCTCCTGACCTTTAGTGGTCATGAATTCCCCTCCTTAATGATGAATTTGACCTCATTTATGGAGGTGGTAGCGCATTCCGCCGGCCTTATAGAGCATGGCAGGATGCGCTACCTTTGTGAAAAACTAGTCTGGCCAGCAGGGGTGGCTCTTTCCCTGATATGTACTTATGGGTAAAAAAGTCCTAATACAACGAGGCAGATTCCAGGCCGTGAAAATGAGCAAATGTTTGATGAAACCTTAATCCGGCAGCTGTAAAAAGGAGCGTCCTTCGCTTGAGGCATTAAACTGGCCTCCTGACTTTCTGTGGTCATTAATTCCCTACCTTAATGATGAATTTGAGCTCATGTATGTAGGTGGTAGCACATTCCGCTGGCCTGATTGAACCTGTCAAGATGCGCTACCCCTCTATCAGAGCAGTTTCATTCAACCAAAAAGAACAAGTTCAACTGTTGTTTGCAGTAGTCAGATTCTGGTTACTCTCTAAAGCTAAGCAGGCCCAAGCCTGTTCTGTGCATGGATGGGAGACACTTTGTGGAAAACTAGCTTCCTGCTGGAGATAGTTTTAGTCCAGCCAGCAGGGGTTGCTCATGCCCTGACATGTACTTTAGGTTCCAAAAGCCCAAATATAGAAAAATGACTTCTGCGGTGAAAGGCTTTTGATGAAGCATTAAACCGCCCTATGTAAAAATGAGTGTCCTTCGGATGAGGCATTAAACAGGCCTCCTGACTTTCTGTGGTCATTAATTCCCTACCTTAATGATGAATTTGACCTCATTTATGGAGGTGGTAGCGCAATCTGCGCTACCTTTGTGAAAAACTAGGCTGGCCAGCAGGGGATGCTCTTTCCCTGTCATGTACCTATGGGATCAAAAGCCCTAATACAACGAGGCAGATTCCGGGCCTTGAAAAGGAGCAAATGTTTGATGAAACCTTAATCCGGTAGCCTTAAAAAGGAGCGTCCTTCGTTTGAGGCATTAAACTGGCCTCCTGACTTTCTGTGGTCATAGGTGGTAGCGCAATCTGCCGGCCTTATAGAGCCTGTCAGGATGCACTACCTTTGTGAAAAAAATAGTCTGGCCAGCAGGGGGTGCTCTTTCCCTGTCATGTACTTATGGGATCATAAGCCCTAATACAACGAGGCAGATTCCGGGCCTTGAAAAGGAGCAAATGTTTTTAAGAAACCTTAATCCGGCCCTTGTAAAAAGAAGCATCCTTCAGATGAGGCAATAAACTGGCCTCCTGACCTTTAGTGGTCATGAATTCCCCTCCTTAATGATGAATTTGACCTCATTTATGGAGGTGGTAGCGCATTCCGCCGGCCTTATAGAGCATGGCAGGATGCGCTACCTTTGTGAAAAACTAGTCTGGCCAGCAGGGGTGGCTCTTTCCCTGATATGTACTAATGGGTAAAAAAGTCCTAATACAACGAGGCAGATTCCAGGCCGTGAAAATGAGCAAATGTTTGATGAAACCTTAATCCGGCAGCTGTAAAAAGGAGCGTCCTTCGCTTGAGGCATTAAACTGACCTCCTGACTTTCTGTGGTCATTAATTCCCTACCTTAATGATGAATTTGACCTCATGTATGTAGGTGGTAGCACATTCCGCTGGCCTGATTGAACCTGTCAGGATGCGCTACCCCTCTATCAGAGCAGTTTCATTCAACCAAAAAGAACAAGTTCAACTGTTGTTTGCAGTAGTCAGATTCTGGTTACTCTCTAAAGCTAAGCAGGCCCAAGCCTGCTCTGTGCATGGATGGGAGACCCTTTGTGGAAAGCTAGTTTCCTGTGGGAGATAGTTTTAGTCCAGCCAGCAGGGGTTGCTCATTCCCTGCCATGTACTTTAGGTTCCAAAAGCCCAAATATACAAAAATGACTTCTGCGGTGAAAGGCTTTTGATGAAGCATTAAACCGCCCTATGTAAAAATGAGTGTCCTTCGGATGAGGCATTAAACAGGCCTCCTGACTTTCTGTGGTCATTAATTCCCTACCTTTATGATGAATTTCACCTCACTTATGGAGGTGGTAGCGCAATCTGCCGGCCTTATAGAGCCTGTCAGGATGCGCTACCTTTGTGAAAAAATAGTCTGGCCAGCAGGGGGTGCTCTTTCCCTGTCATTTACCTATGGGATCAAAAGCCCTAATACAACGAGGCAGATTCTGGGCCTTGAAAAGGAGCAAATGTTTTTATGAAACCTTAATCCGGCCCTTGTAAAAAGAAACATCATTTTCGGATTAGGCAATAAACTGACGTCCTGACCTTTAGTGGTCATGAATTCCCCTCCTTAATGATGAATTTGACCTCATTTATGGAGGTGGTAGCGCATTCCGCCGGCCTTATAGAGCATGGCAGGATGCGCTACCTTTGTGAAAAACTAGTCTGGCCAGCAGGGGTGGCTCTTTCCCTGACATGTACCTATGGGATCAAACATCCTAATACAACGAGGCAGATTCCAGGCCGTGAAAATGAGCAAATGTTTGATGAAACCTTAATCCGGCAGCTGTAAAAAGGAGCGTCCTTCGCTTGAGGCATTAAACTGGCCTCCTGACTTTCTGTGGTCATTAATTCCCTACCTTAATGATGAATTTGACCTCATGTATGTAGGTGGTAGCACATTCCGCTGGCCTGATTGAACCTGTCAGGATGCGCTACCCCTCTATCAGAGCAGTTTCATTCAACCAAAAAGAACAAGTTCAACTGTTGTTTGCAGTAGTCAGATTCTGGTTACTCTCTAAAGCTAAGCAGGCCCAAGCCTGCTCTGTGCATGGATTGGAGACCCTTTGTGGAAAACTAGTTTCCTGTGGGAGATAGTTTTAGTCCAGCCAGCAGGGGTTGCTCATTCCCTGCCATGTACTTTAGGTTCCAAAAGCCCAAATATACAAAAATGACTTCTGCGGTGAAAGGCTTTTGATGAAGCATTAAACCGCCCTATGTAAAAATGAGTGTCCTTCGGATGAGGCATTAAACAGGCCTCCTGACTCTCTGTGGTCATTAATTCCTTACCTTTATGATGAATTTCAGCTCACTTATGGAGGTGGTAGCGCAATCTGCCGGCCTTATAGAGCCTGTCAGGATGCGCTACCTTTGTGAAAAAATAGTCTGGCCAGCAGGGGGTGCTCTTTCCCTGTCATGTACCTATGGGATCAAAAGCCCTAATACAACGAGGCAGATTCTGGGCCTTGAAAAGGAGCAAATGTTTTTATGAAACCTTAATCCGGCCCTTGTAAAAAGAAGCATCCTTCGGATGAGGCAATAAACTGGCCTCCTGACCTTTAGTGGTCATGAATTTGTGGAAAACTTTTGGAAAACTAGTTGCCTGTGGGAGATAGTTTTAGTCCAGCCAGCAGGGGTTGCTCATTCCCTGCCATGTACTTTAGGTTCCAAAATCCCTAATATACAAAAATGACTTCTGCGGTGAAAGGCTTTTGATGAAGCATTAAACCGCCCTATGTAAAAATGAGTGTCCTTCGGATGAGGCATTAAACAGGCCTCCTGACTTTCTGTGGTCATTAATTCCCTACCTTTATGATGAATTTCACCTCACTTATGGAGGTGGTAGCGCAATCTGCAGCCTTATAGAGCCTGTCAGGATGCGCTACCTTTGTGAAAAAATAGTCTGGCCAGCAGGGGGTGCTTTTTCCCTGTCATGTACCTATGGGATCAAAAGCCCTAATACAACAAGGCAGATTCTGGGCCTTGAAAAGGAGCAAATGTTTTTATGAAACCTTAATTCGGCCCTTGTAAAAAGAAACATCATTTTCGGATTAGGCAATAAACTGACGTCCTGACCTTTAGTGGTCATTAATTCCCTACCTTAATGATGAATTTTACCTTATTTATGGAGGTGGTAGCGCATCCTGCCAGGCTCTATAAGGCCGGCGGAATGCGCTACCACCTCCATAAATAAGGTAAAATTCATCATTAAGGTAGGGAATTAATGACCACTAAAGGTCAGGACGTCAGTGGTCACCTGACTTTGTGAAAAACTAGTCTGGCCAGCAGCGGGGGCTCTTTCCCTGACATGTACCTATGGGATCAAACGTCCTAATACAACGAGGCAGATTCCAGGCCGTGAAAAGGAGCAAATGTTTTTATGAAACCTTAATCCGGCCCTTGTAAAAAGAAGCATCCTTCGGATTAGGCAATAAACTGGCCTCCTGACCTTTAGTGGTCATGAATTCCCTTCCTTAATGATGAATTTGACCTCATTTATGGAGGTGGTAGCGCATTCCGCCGGCCTTATAGAGCATGGCAGGATGCGCTACCTTTGTGAAAAACTAGTCTGGCCAGCAGGGGTGGCTCTTTCCCTGATATGTACTTATGGGTAAAAAAGTCCTAATACAACGAGGCAGATTCCAGGCCGTGAAAATGAGCAAATGTTTGATGAAACCTTAATCCGGCAGCTGTAAAAAGGAGCGTCCTTCGCTTGAGGCATTAAACTGACCTCCTGACTTTCTGTGGTCATTAATTCCCTACCTTAATGATGAATTTGACCTCATGTATGTAGGTGGTAGCACATTCCGCTGACCTGATTGAACCTGTCAGGATGCGCTACCCCTCTATCAGAGCAGCTTCATTCAACCAAGCAGAACAAGTTCAACTGTTGTTTGCAGTAGTCAGATTCTGGTTACTCTCTAAAGCTAAGCAGACCCAAGCCTGTTCAGTGCATGGATGGCAGACACTTCGTGGAAAACTAGCTTCCTGCTGGAGATAGTTTTAGTCCAGCCAGCAGGGGTTGCTCATTCCCTGACATGTACTTTAGGTTCCAAAAGTCCAAATATACAAAAATGATTTCTGCGGTGTAAGGTTTTTGATGAAGCATTAAACCGCCCCATGTAAAAATGAGTGTCCTTCGGATGAGGCATTAAACAGGCCTC
The DNA here is from genome assembly GCF_049309525.1 of Garra rufa. Taxonomy (NCBI): domain Eukaryota; kingdom Metazoa; phylum Chordata; class Actinopteri; order Cypriniformes; family Cyprinidae; genus Garra; species Garra rufa. The sequence goes on from NC_133365.1 coordinate 19,819,045, forward strand.
CTGACTTTCTGTGGTCATTAATTCCCTACCTTAATGATGAATTTGACCTCATTTATGGAGGTGGTAGCGCAATCTGCGCTACCTTTGTGAAAAACTAGACTGGCCAGCAGGGGATGCTCTTTCCCTGTCATGTACCTATGGGATCAAAAGCCCTAATACAACAAGGCAGATTCCGGGCCTTGAAAAGGAGCAAATGTTTGATGAAACCTTAATCCGGCAGCCGTAAAAAGGAGCGTCCTTCGTTTGAGGCATTAAACTGGCCTCCTGACTTTCTGTGGTCATAGGTGGTAGCGCAATCTGCCAGCCTTATAGAGCCTGTCAGGATGCACTACCTTTTTAAAAAAAAATAGTCTGGCCAGCAGGGGGTGCTCTTTCCCTGTCATGTACCTATGGGATCAAAAGCCCTAATACAACGAGGCAGATTCCGGGCCTTGAAAAGGAGCAAATGTTTTTAAGAAACCTTAATCCGGCCCTTGTAAAAAGAAGCATCCTTCGGATGAGGCAATAAACTGGCCTCCTGACCTTTAGTGGTCATGAATTCCCCTACTTAATGATGAATTTGACCTCATTTATGGAGGTGGTAGCGCATTCCGCCGGCCTTATAGAGCATGGCAGGATGCGCTACCTTTGTGAAAAACTAGTCTGGCTAGCAGGGGGTGGGGGCTCTTTCCCTGACATGTACCTATGGGATCAAACGTCCTAATACAACGAGGCAGATTCCAGGCCGTGAAAAGGAGCAAATGTTTTTATGAAACATTAATCCGGCACCTGCAAAAAGGAGTGTCCTTCGCATGAGGCATTAAACTGGCCTCCTGATTTTCTGTGGTCATTCATTCCCTACCTTAATGATGAATTTGACCTCATTTATGGAGGTGGTAGCACATTCCGCTGACCTGATTGAACCTGTCAGGATGCGCTATCCCTCTATCAGAGCAGCTTCATTCAACCAAACAGTACAAGTTCAACTGTTGCTTGCAGTAGTCAGATTCTGATAGCTCTCTAAAGCTAAGCATGCCCAAGCCTGCTATGTGCATGGATGGGAGACCCTTTGTGGAAAACTAGCTTCCTGTGGGAGACAGTTTTAGTCCAGCCAGCAGGGGTTGCTCATTCCCTGACATGTACTTTAGGTTCCAAAAGTCCAAATATACAAAAATGACTTCTGCGGTGTAAGGCTTTTGTTGAAGCATTAAACCGCCCCATGTAAAAATGAGTGTCCTTCGGATGAGGCATTAAACAGGCCTCCTGACTTTCTGTGGTCATTAATTCCCTACCTTTATGATGAATTTCACCTCACTAATGGAGGTGGTAGCGCAATCTGCCGGCCTTATAGAGCCTGTCAGGATGCACTACCTTTGTGAAAAAAGTAGTCTGGCCAGCAGGGGGTGCTCTTTCCCTGTCTTGTACCTATGGGATCAAAAGCCCTAATACAACGAGGCAGATTCCGGGCCTTGAAAAGGAGCAAATGTTTTTAAGAAACCTTAATCCGGCCCTTGTAAAAAGAAGCATCCTTGGGATGAGGCAATAAACTGGCCTCCTGACCTTTAGTGGTCATGAATTCCCCTCCTTAATGATGAATTTGACCTCATTTATGGAGGTGGTAGCGCATTCCGACGGCCTTATAGAGCATGGCAGGATGCGCTACCTTTGTGAAAAACTAGTCTGGCCAGCAGGGGTGGCTCTTTCCCTGATATGTACTTATGGGTAAAAAAGTCCTAATACAACGAGGCAGATTCCAGGCCGTGAAAATGAGCAAATGTTTGATGAAACCTTAATCCGGCAGCTGTAAAAAGGAGCGTCCTTCGCTTGAGGCATTAAACTGGCCTCCTGACTTTCTGTGGTCATTAATTCCCTACCTTAATGATGAATTTGAGCTCATGTATGTAGGTGGTAGCACATTCCACTGGCCTGATTGAACCTGTCAAGATGCGCTACCCCTCTATCAGAGCAGTTTCATTCAACCAAAAAGAACAAGTTCAACTGTTGTTTGCAGTAGTCAGATTCTGGTTACTCTCTAAAGCTAAGCAGGCCCAAGCCTGTTCTGTGCATGGATGGGAGACACTTTGTGGAAAACTAGCTTCCTGCTGGAGATAGTTTTAGTCCAGCCAGCAGGGGTTGCTCATGCCCTGACATGTACTTTAGGTTCCAAAAGCCCAAATATAGAAAAATGACTTCTGCGGTGAAAGGCTTTTGATGAAGCATTAAACCGCCCTATGTAAAAATGAGTGTCCTTCGGATGAGGCATTAAACAGGCCTCCTGACTTTCTGTGGTCATTAATTCCCTACCTTAATGACGAATTTGACCTCATTTATGGAGGTGGTAGCGCAATCTGCGCTACCTTTGTGAAAAACTAGGCTGGCCAGCAGGGGTGGCTCTTTCCCTGATATGTACTTATGGGTAAAAAAGTCCTAATACAACGAGGCAGATTCCAGGCCGTGAAAATGAGCAAATGTTTGATGAAACCTTAATCCGGCAGCTGTAAAAAGGAGCGTCCTTCGCTTGAGGCAATAAACTGGCCTCCTGACCTTTAGTGGTCATGAATTCCCCTCCTTAATGATGAATTTGACCTCATTTATGGAGGTGGTAGCGCAATCTGCGCTACCTTTGTGAAAAACTAGGCTGGCCAGCAGGGGATGCTTTTTCCCTGTCATGTACCTATGGGATCAAAAGCCCTAATACAACGAGGCAGATTCCGGGCCTTGAAAAGGAGCAAATGTTTGATGAAACCTTAATCCTGCCCTTGTAAATAGAAACATCTTTCGGATGAGGCATTAAACTGGCCTCCTGACATTCTGTGGTCATAGGTGGTAGCGCAATCTGCCGGCCTTATAGAGCCTGTCAGGATGCGCTACCTTTGTGAAAAAATAGTCTGGCCAGCAGGGGGTGCTCTTTCCCTGTTATGTACCTATGGGATCAAAAGCCCTAATACAACGAGGCAGATTCTGGGCCTTGAAAAGGAGCAAATGTTTTTATGAAACCTTAATCCTGCCCTTGTAAAAAGAAACATCTTTCGAATGAGGCAATGAACTGGCCTCCTGACCTTTAGTGGTCATTAATTCCCTACCTTAATGATGAATTTGACCTTATTTATGGAGGTGGTAGCGCATTCCGCCGGCCTTATAGAGCCTGGCAGGATGCACTACCTTTGTGAAAAACTAGTCTGGCCAGCAGGGGGGGCTCTTTCCCTGACATGTACCTATGGGATCAAACGTCCTAATACAACGAGGCAGATTCCAGGCCGTGAAAAGGAGCAAATGTTTTTATGAAACCTTAATCCGGCACCTGTAAAAAGGAGTGTCCTTCTCTTGAGGCATTAAACTGGCCTCCTGATTTTCTGTGGTCATTCATTCCCTACCTTAATGATGAATTTGACCTAATTTATGGAGGTGGTAGCACATTCCGCTGACCTGATTGAACCTGTAAGGATGCGCTACCCCTCTATCAGAGCAGCTTCATTCAACCAAAAAGAACAAGTTCAACTGTTGCTTGCAGTAGTCAGATTCTGGATGCTCTCTAAAGCTAAGAATGCCCAAGCCTGCGCTGTGCATGGATGGGAGACCCTTTGTGGTAAACTAGCTTCCTGTGAGAGGTAGTTTTAGTCCAGCCAGCAGGGATTGCTCATTCCCTGACATGTACTTTAGGTTCCAAAAGTCCAAATATACAAAAATGACTTCTGCGGTGTAAGGCTTTTGTTGAAGCATTAAACCGCCCCATGTAAAAATGAGTGTCCTTCGGATGAGGCATTAAACAGGCCTCCTGACTTTCTGTGGTCATTAATTCCCTACCTTTATGATGAATTTCACCTCACTTATGGAGGTTGTAGCGCAATCTGCCGGCCTTATAGAGCCTGTCAGGATGCACTACCTTTGTGAAAAAATAGTCTGGCCAGCAGGGGGTGCTCTTTTCCTGTAATGTACCTATGGGATCAAAAGCCCTAATACAACAAGGCAGATTCCGGGCCTTGAAAATGAGCAAACGTTTTTATGAAACCTTAATCCGGCCCTTGTAAAAAGAAGCATCCTTCGGATGAGGCAATAAACTGGCCTCCTGACCTTTAGTGGTCATGAATTCCCCTCCTTAAAACTAATATCCCCTTTTTAAAAATTTAGGTCATTCTCAGCTTCTTGTCGGTGTGAGGTCACACTGACAGAGGCCGCTCCCACGATAGTTGACTGACATGAGCGCCTTACCTTAGACCCGCCCTCACGAGCTGAAACAGTCCAACTTTGATCGCCATTTTGTCGACTCAGGTGCAGACAAGAATGTCCGATTGAGCGATTGAGGTTTTCTGTTGTTGGATGTAATAATGAACACAGCAGTCGTCATTTACTGAAGAAGCAGAGGAAAACGCTACTTTCGTTTTTAAAAGGAAAGCACCGATCCCGATCGACATATGCCTCTATGTTCATGCAAATCGTTCCTGATACAGCTTCACCAACAGCAGAAGTGAGTATAAAGGTTTTTATGCATCTTTGTGAATGGCCTTTCTTAATAATGTGCTTGTTGGCAAGTTTCACCGTTAAATGTGGCTAAACGCGGCTAAACGCGCATAAACATATGCCAAAGAATTTGTGGGACCTGAAGGATTTTTAAAGCAGGCAGTTCAACTGTTCAGGACAAACAAGGGACTTATACAACTATCACTAAACAAAAACAAAAAATAAAAAATATCTTGAGGACTATATGTAAACATCTTTTATGTGAAATATCTTATTCAGGTCAGTGCTAAATAAACAAAACCATGCATTTTGTATGATCCCTCTTATTTTGGTTAAATAATTTACATTTTGCAGATGACCTCAACTGTATAGCCTATATCTCAACCTACCTAAGGATTGTCTTAATTACTCTCTTCATTTGAATATCAACGTTTGTGAAATTTAGTCAGTCAAAATGGTTTTGAGGTTAATTGTAATTGTATTAAGTAGAATATTACACTTTTTCATATATATTTGATAATGAGGCAGAATAGGCACAAAATGTATTACTTAATGTGGGGTTATTATTCAATAACTCCTTGAGTTAAAGGAAAGGAGGTGAAAGTGAGTGCCTTGCTCAAGGGACTCACCTCAGTCGTGGTATTGAGGGTGGAGAGAGTGCTGGTTATTCACCTTTCCCACCGACAATCTCTGCCGGACCTGAGACTCGAACCCGCAACCTTTAGGGCTACAAGTCCAATTCACTAACCATCAGGCCACGGATGCCCCAAAGACCTATAACCTTATTAATATAATTGAGTAAAGTCATTCTATTTGAATTCATAGACCTGTCTTTATGGTACATCCGAAACTAAAATATGGGCAATTAAAAATGTATATATTCATATGCCTGTGTATATATGACATGAATATGTAAGAACATTATATTATTCAACTAAATCTTTAAAACACAAAAGTTAATTTAGTCTTTTACAGCTGAGGTCAAAAGTTTACATACACCTTACAAATTCTGCAAAATGTAAATTATTTTACCAAAATAAGAGGGATCATACAAAATGCATGCTATTTTTTATTTAGTGCTAACCTTAATAAGATGTTTCACATAAAATGTTTACATACAGTCCACAAGAGAAAATAATATTTGAGTTTATAAAAATGACCCCGTTTAAAAGTTAGCATACACTTGATTCTTAATACTGTGTTGTTACCTGAATGATCCCCAGCTGTGTGTTTTTTTAAGTGATATTTGTTGATGAGTCCCTTTGATTGTCCTGAACAGTTAAACTGCACGCTGTTCTTAATAAAAAATAAAAATAAATTCAAGTCCCTAAATTTTTTTGGTTTTTCAGCATTTTTATGTAAATGGCTTGTATGGGGGGCTCTAAAAATCTTTTTGAATTTGAAGATCAGGGTAAATTTAACTTATTTTATCTTCAGGGAAACATGTACATATCTTCTGTAGCTCCTAAAATAGTAGTACTAAATAAAAAAAATCTTGATATTTAAGTAAAATAAGAAAAATTTACAGATTCTGTTCAAACGTTTACACCCCTGGCTCTTAACGCATCGTGTTTCCTTCTGGAGCATCAGTAAGCGTTTGAACCATAATGACTCCCCCAGTTGTCCTCAGTCGGAAAAGATGGATCTCAAAGTCATATCACATGTATGTTTGTAAGATGCCTCTTTGGTAAAATAAAATTAACATGTCACAGATTCTACATAGTGTATGTAAACTTTTGACCTCAACTGACACTTAAAAAGTGTGTTTGTGTGTGTTTCTAATTACTCATTTAGTACTATGGTGTATTGAAATACCATAAAATACAGTCACTGTACCATTGTACTTTATAGGACAGACTCGGTCTGTAGCACAGTTACAAATTGCAAATGTGCATTAAAGGGTGTGCAAGGCAAGAGTATGTCAAAGTATTGAACGCACATTTATGTCTGGCTCCTCTATTAATGCGATTTGTAGTGGAGTGAGCTGAGTGAGTTGTACAGCCAACGGCTCCACAGCCACCTTTCTCTGGCACAGAGCCAGCAGTTCCTGAGGGAAGAGGAGCTGAGGGCACGGCAGTACAGCGCTCTCTTCAGGCTCAGAGAGAAAGTGCTTTGGGAGAAGACCCGAGCTGAGCTTGACTGGTTGGAGCATTGCAAAAAGTGAGTAACAAAAGAAATGATGCTACATAATCAGAATACATAAAATATACTGTTACAGTTACATTATAAAAGGATATAATCGGTTCACTGATGCAAATGAGGATTACTAGAAGGATAAAAGGAAAGGATAAATATAGAATGTTTAAGAAAAGCAACATTTTGTTAGCAGTGGCAGAACCTTATTATCACATCAGGCTGCTGATTATCACATGCGCAGCTTGCACCTTTCACAACACCACTCTAGTCACGAGTCGAACATGTTCAACCTTTGGTTTAGTGGTACAGAAAATATGTACGTCATTATGTATTATTGCTTTTTTATTTTATTTGCATATGTAGACTTGAGGTGATTTATTAGCTGAGCTGATTACATTTTAGTAAATATTTAGACATCCCAACCCTCTTATTACTGGATATACACTAGATGTTAGTCCTCATACAGTAATTACCACATATTCATATAGGTAAATATTTGGTAGGCAAATATTTGGAATATTTAATTCATAAATATTTTCAGCCATTGTATGTAACCTGTCCATTTTATCATATAACACACTTGTTTTCATCAGTTGTGGATCAGCACAAGATGATATACTTGCTTTGACTGAACTCAAGCAGAAGCAGAAGAAAGTAATTCACAAGTTCCGACAAGAGCAGGTGACTTTTTAAGTTACCTTTTTTTATTTTTGGAAAGACATTAATGCTTTTATTTAGCAAGGGTGCATTAAATTGATCCAAAGTGGCAGTACATTGTTACAAACAAAATAAATTTCTATTCATCATAAATAATCATCATGGTTTCTACAAAAACGTTAAGTAGCACAACTGTTTTCAACACTAATAATAATAAAAAAATGTTTCTTGAGCACTAAAATCAGAATGATTTCTTGATGTGACACTAAAGACTGCCGTAAAGACTTCTGAAAATGTAGCTTTGCCGTCACAGGAATAAATTCCATTTTAAGTAAGGGATAAAGTATGTACAACTTTTCAGTTGTATAAGACTGAAGGGCTTTATTTTGCAATAACAACCCTGCTGGATGTACATTATCCTGGTTATTCCACAGACGCTTGCAAAACAAAATAATTAGACCTGAAATATTGATTTAAGTTGAAATATTTGACCGCAATTTTTCCGTATGAAACCAGAGAAAACAGATCCAGCAATACCTGGATGACATAATTAAATAATTGTACACAAAATATTGATTTGAGTTTTAATATTTTATTAGCTAACCAAACACAAAGCTTCCACAAAGCAAAAATGTTCTTAGCAAGCGAATAGCGCCCACTGCAGGTACCCGGATGAGCTTGGTGAGCCGGGTTGTTATCTGGGAATAACATACCTTGGAATGTGGTGACTGACCAATCAGAATCGAGTATTACACAGAGCTGTGTAATAACATATAATAAAACAGGAAACAAAATTTAAATTGTAATAATATTTCACAATATTAATATTATGTCTGTATTTTTGATCAAATAAATGTAGCCTTGGTGAACATAAAACAATACAGACATTACAGACAATAACAGATGTATTTTATCTGCTTTGTTTATGTTAGGCAGAGATCCACCACTGGCGAAACATGTACAGATCAGGCCGACAGCAGAGACGGTTGCTTCTCCACCATCAGAGAGACATTCTTGATATCAAACAGTCAGCTGTTCACTTCAGACAAGCACTGCAAATGCAGACTCTGCCTAAGAAAAATGGAATCACCAAGCCGGAGAACACTGCCAGTGCTATGGTATTCCACAAATCACAAATCTGCTCTTTTCTTCAGTGATACTGTGGTTAAAGTTCACAAGCAATGTAATTTCATAATTTGAGGTACAGTATTTACAAAAGCAGCAGAATATTCAACAATATTGTAATGATTGAGGTTTCAATGTATTGTGAAAAGTTGGCATATTATACCAGAATGGAACTACAGTGGGGAAAATAATTATTTGATCCAATGCTGATTTTGTACGTTGGACAACTGACAAAAAATCTTTTTATTTTAACTTAACTTAATTTTAATGGTAGGTTTATTTTAACAGTGAGAGAAAGAAAAATTCACTTCAAAAAAGTTATAAATTGATTTGCATTTTAATCAGTCAAATAAGTATTTGACCCCTTCGCGAAACATGACTTAGTAATTGGTGGCAAAACCGTTTTTGGCAATCAGAGAGGTCAGAAGTTTCTTTTAGTAGGCCACCAGGTTTGCACACATCTCAGGAGGGATTTTGTCCCACTCCTCTTTGCAGATCCTCTCCAAGTCATTAAGGTTTTGAGGCTGACGTTTGACAACTCCAACCGTCAGCTCCCTCCACAGATTTTCTATGGGATTAAGGTCTTAATGTGCTTCTTCTTGAGCCACTCCTTTGTTGCCTTTTCAATGCCCTGGCCCTGACGATACATAGCCCCATCCATCGCTCCTTTGATGCGGTGCAGTTGTCCTGTCCGCTTGGCAGAAAAACACCCCCAAAGCATAATGTTTCTACCTCAATGTTTGACAGCGGGGATGGTGTTCTTGGGGTCATAGGCAGCATTCCTCCTCCACCAAACACGGCGAGTTGAGTTGATGCCAAAGAGCTTGATTTTTGTCTCATCTGACCACAACACTTTCACACTTCACTTTTGCCACTTCTTCATGGCATAGTGTGTTACCAATTGTTTTCTTGGTGACTATGGTCTCAGCTGTCTTGAGATCATTGACAAGATCCTACCATGTAGTTCTGGGCTGATTCCTCACCGTTCTCATGATCATTGAAACTCCACAACCAAGGAAGATTGACAGTTGTTTTGTCTTTCTTTTATTTGCGAATAATCGCACCAACAGTTGTCACCTTCTTACCAAGCTGCTTGGCGATGGTCTGGTAGCCCATTATTATTTTATAGTATTATTTATTTACCAGTTTTAGTTAATTATAATATCATTGTTCTCAAGTAATTCTGTCTTGATTTAAAAAACACTGAGATATTTGTACTAGAAAGCAAGATAAAATATTGAGTGCAAAATAAAAATAATAATTATATTTTGCAGTAAAATCTTTTATTTCTTTGCACCAATTAATTGTTCTCAGTAAAAACTAAATAGGATCCATTTGATTTCTATGAAAGCCAATTTCCCTTTCCAGTTTACATCTCACAATTCTGATTTATAACATGCAATTAAGTCAACATTGTAAGATATAAACTCGCAATTTTGTCTTTTTCCCCTCAAAATTGAACTTTATAACTCGCAATTGTAAATTTATATCACACAATTCTGACAAAAAAAAGTAAATGTAAGAGGTCGCATTAACCCCTTTTTTATTTTTATTCAGTGGCGGAAATGGGCTTCCGTAGATTTCATGTTGACTTTAACAAAGTCCAAAGTGCAACAGTTCCACTGTTATCCCTGCTATAATGTGATGAACCAAACAGCAGTGCAAAACCTTGTGATAATTACCCATAATTCTCAGATGCCACATTTAGCAGTTCTGATTTTTATGCTGATGTTTTGCAGGAGGAAGAGGGTGTTATGCAGCCTGGGATTAAGCCAGATGCTAGAAGCACAGATAAAGCACCAAGAGAGGAAGGGAGGCAAGTGTGATGACTATTATTCCATCATTTATTAGCATGCACTCACACAGAGGAGTAGTGGGATGCTTACTTCCCATATACAGTAAGCAGAGGCAGTGCCAACACATTTATGTAGGGTAACACCTCAAAAGGAAATACTGCAGTGCACCACTTACTGTCTGGCAAATCCTGCGTGACACACAGCAGAGGAGGAGACATGGCAGAAGTGTGTGCATATCATGAGCTTGTTATCTACAGCATTTACTGTCTGTCTTGGCTACAATGCACCACTCAGAGTAATTACCCTTGGAGAGAGAGAGAAATGGAAGGAAGTCTGTGAGACAGAGTGGAGATAGATACTGTAGATAGATTGAGTGAGAGTCACAGAGAGAGCGAGGAGGGGGAGGCTGGATGGGAGGAGAGAGTTATTGGATGAAAGAGAGAGAGAGTGAAGCAAGCAGGAGGAAGTTAAAGAGAATAAAAAGAGGGCATAGCCGTAGACAGAGATGCAGGATGACTGCTCTCTCAGCCACCGGCTCGACTGCAACTGCGAGTTGACACGATATTTGGGGAGTGGCAGCAGCGTCTCGCAGGGGACCTGAAGGAGGACAGTCAACTGTTCCTCAGGCTGCTTACTCGCGACTGAGCCCCTTTGTGATGGCAGTATGCCAGTCATGAACAGGTCAGGGTAGGTGGACGGCATTTCTCTCTCTCTCTATCTCTATCTATGATTCTTGCTCTTTCACTTTCTCTATTTGCATGAGTAAGCATTAGTTCTGTGTTAGTTATATAATTTAATATATAAAGTTAAAGCAGTAGTTCACTCAAAAATGAACATTCTTAGTACTTACTTAAGTACATTATTTACTTTTTCCAAGTAATTATAATGAATGCAGACTGAGGCTTCTGTTCAGAGCTGAAAGCCTCAGTCCACGGTTAATGTAATTGCACAAAATTGCATTTCATATTTCAGATGATATCTTTTCTGTCATATGGGATAAAGATGCCATTGTTAGCTGAAAAATCTGATGTTATAATTATATGGGTAAGCCTTTACAATAAAGTTTAATTTGTTAAACGCCCCCTTCGTTACTGTTGCTATGTCCGACAAGCCATGGTGCTCTCTCGCTACACAGCTTGTTCTTTTGCAGTAAAAAATACAGTACATTCCATATCAAAGAGAACACTGACAGAGCGCCGACAGACAAGTCTCAACTTTTAAAATTTAAAGGAGACATATCCTGAAAATCTGACTTTTTCCGTGTTCAAGTGCTATAATCAGGTCCCTGGTGTATCTACCAACCTAGAAAACGTAAAAAAGGACAACCCAGTAACTTTCTTATGGTAAGCCTTTCTCTGCAAGCATCTGACAAAACGAGCCGCTCAGATTTTGCTCCTCCCATGATGTAGAAAGGGGATCTTATTATAATATTACCGCCCCTAAATCTGCACGTTTCCATCCGCGGCGCCGGCATTTAGTTTTTGCATGCGACAGCAGTGTACTAGTTCTAGCCCCAATGCAAATGTTTGAGCAAAGCATGCTACTGTTCTGTTGTTGGCTGCACAGATGAACACAGAACACTGTTTAGAATCCAAACTTCAGAGGAGACAGGAGAGCAGTGGATTTATTGATTTATTTACTGAATATTACGCTGTCGCACAGATCTAAAATAATCATGCAATTTCTTTCCCACAGATAAAACCAACTGTTTTTGTAACTCATTTGTGCTTTTAACATAAGCTTGTGTGTATTTGACAGGTTTAAGCGCAATAAGACGTGAAAGAGAATGTTAGTTTAGTACTCTAGTACTAGGGTTAGGTATCAAGAACCGGTTTCATTTTAGAACCGGTTTCAAATGTTCAATAACCGGGTATTCAATAAGACATGCATTTCTCGCATTTTAACGTGATTTTAAACTATTTAAGTGCAGGAAGGAAAAGAACTTGTGCACTGTTTGCACACATCTGAAGTGAGAGCACGGAGAACAGCGGTCCCGATGCGGGTAAACAACCTGTGTCTGTTCTCGAACAGTTCCGTGCATTTCCACTGCAGAAAATTGTGTTTTCCGGACCAGAACTGGCTTCTCTTTCACATTTATTGACCAGTATGCACAAAATACGTCAGTATATAATCATAAACAGCGTTTTTATGTTTCTGCTTCCACTCAAAAAAGGGATTTTCAAAATAATATAATAAATAATCTGTTATTTTGAAGGGTTATTTTGAGCTCAAACGTCACAGATTCTGGGGACACTTGAGATTTATATTACATATTGTAAAAAGGGCATAATAGGTCTTCTTTAAGAAATTCAAACTATAAATACTGTTTTGTGGCTCTTCATTGTGTCGTGACAGATTGCTATAGCACCTCAGTTAAAGTGGCATGTGAATCGATCATCTTTTTTTATTTACAAGTTAAAGCATGAAATAAACTTGAATGAATACCAGAAGGCATTTTATTTCAACCGCACACCTGGTGGAAAGACATAAATACACACCATTTTACAAGTTTAAATCCACCAAAGTTAATCTACTCTCCTCTCTGTTTTGTTTGTCTGGAAAAAAGGACGGCTTCTGCATTATAATTGGTCAGATCCCCTGTCAATCAAACACCCTGCGAAGGGTCAATTAACAGTACTTTTACAGTATTTATTAATCTAGCTTCACATTTATGTTTACATACACATACCTTTAAAAATAAAGGTTCTTTATTAGCATTGATGGTTCCATGAAGAATATTCAACATTACGAAAATTCTCCACTGCACAGAAGTGGGCTGGGGAAAAAATGATGGAAAATTATTAAAAAATTAATGCAACTTTTTATCTCACAATTCTGACTTTTTTTCTCAGAATTGCATGATACAAATGTGCAATTCTGCCTCTTTTTTTCAGAATTTTGAGATATAAACTCACAATTGCAAGTTATAAAGTCAGAATTGTGAGAAATAAACTCACAATTCTGACTTAATTTTTGTGAGATATAAACTCAAAATTCTGACTTTTTAGTAAGTCTATTATTGAACGAACATGATTTAATACTGAACAGTACTATATTTCTTTTAGTTAACATAAACCTAGATTAATAAATTATGTAAAAAAAAATATTGTTAATTTATAAAATATTTTGTAAAGTGATTGTGAAATGTTACTTTTCTCAGATGTGACTTTAAATGTTGCTTGTTTTCCTTCAGCTTGTTGAGTAAGGCAGGTTTGAGGAGGCTGTTGTCATCAGACGAAGTGTGGACTTTAGGAAGGAAGAGGAACCAAGTTGAATTCGTCCCGGCTGAGCAGGATTTTCTGCAAGTTGCAGAAACAAATAATCCTCCAGCCAGTCCCTCTCAAAGATACAGCCGACAGAACCAGGCTTCTCTTCACCTTATCAGTCCAGAAAGAATCAGCAAGACTGAAGGTGGAAGTACTTCATGTCAGCGTGACTCTGCGAAGGCTTTGAAATCAGGAGCTGAAGTTAATGGTGGGTATAGGGTTCTGTGTTTTTTGGTTGTTGAAACTTTCCATAAACACATTGTGTCTGTTAATAGAACGTTTGATTATCAGGCTTCATCTTCATTTCAGACAGTACAAGAAAGCAGTCAAGACATCATACAGTCTGATTTTACTTTTTCACAGTCTTTCTCTTTGATAGATGTCTTTCTGTTGTTATTGAGTGGACTGCAATTCATAGTGAGCTGATTTACAATATGTCTAGTTTCTGCTGACTCATGCTGTGAGCAGAATGACTCAGTGCCCATACTGATTTACTGTGGCATTTATAGCATATGACTGCACATAAACAATGCAAAACTGGAAAACAGTTACACTGTCAAAAAATCAGAACCAATCCTAATGGGATCACAGAGAGGCTCGCTAAAAGTTATAATCTTGAAAACTTGTAAATGTAGATAGATTAGGGGTAGGCAAATTCAGTCCTAGAGAGCTATATTTATTTGATTCTAAAAATAAGACTACTAAAATTTGAAGAAAAACAAAACAAAACAGTTTTTCTAGTTTGTTAACTCAGTTTTATAGAACATTCCATCGGAATTAAAGGGATAGTTTACCCAAATATGAAAATTCTGTCATTAATCACTCACCCTCATGTCATTCGAAACCTTCATTCATCTTCAGAATACAAATTAAGATATTTTTGATGAAATCCGAGAGCTTTCTGACCCTGCATAGACAGCAACCCAACTACCACATTTAAAGGAACACTCCACTTTTTTTGGAAATAGGAAGCAGGAGCAGTAATACCACGCAGCACATGTGCAAATGCTAAACTAGCTGGGAACTCATTTCTGATAATACTCCGCCTGCTTCGGCCATATTACGGCAGCAAACTTCCTTGACTATTACGCCGGAATGGGAGTGTAGTTCCTAATCTTATCAGCCTAGAAACTCGCAGCTTTGTATTTCCACCGGTCTTAGTACACGATATAACTACAGAAGAGTCAAGTTTTAAATACAACAAATATGGAAACTCGTTGGTCATTTTTGAACGCGATGCTATTGGTCTAATAGGATTCAATGATCTATGCTAAGCTATGCTAAAAGTGATATCGCCAGAACAGGAGAACGGCTGAATGGATTTCAAAACGGTAAAAATCAACTTATTAACTCGGGGGGAGTTGGAGAATGAGCCTATTTCCAAAAAAAGTGGAGTGTTCCTTTAAGGCCCAGAAAAGTAGTAAGGACATCAGCGGTTCAACCTTCCCAGCTAATAGGGAACATTCCCACAACTTTCATTAACGTTTTTTCAAAGGTATTTAAAGGTTAGGACTGAACATTTTTAAAATAATGTTTACAGGATGTTCTAATACCATTATTAATGGTTGATTTACATTATCATAATGTTAAGAGAAAACATTCTTATAATGTTATTTGTACACAATTGAGGTTCTTGTAATGTTAAGAGAAAACGTTTTTATGACAACGTTCTTTTAGTAATGTTAAGAACATTCTCAGAATATCCTTGTGATGTAATTTGATTGTTCTCAGAATGTTAAAAGAAAACTTTCTTACAGCATATATATTTAAAAAAAATCATAATGTTGATAGAAAAATTACTTTTTTAGAATTATAAGATTCCCTCTCGAGGGAACATTGAACTGCGTCCTCTAGGGGGCGTTATGGGTCACTATTGGTGCGACCATAGTATAAAAGGGCGCCGGTAGAACACAACATTCCCTTCTTCGTCTTCAGCTACTGCCTTGTTTAAGTGTGCATTCTGGTGGTAACAGCCGTGACTACGTCTCAGGGGCAACTCCCTTAAGCTTGAAGGAGTTGGTACTTTGTGCTCAACTTTTGTATAGCATGCACTCCCCTTAGCATGGCAGCGTGGGTATAACCGTTCCCCTTAGTTCCCCTAGAGGACACAGTTCGATGTTCCCTCAAGAGGGAACATTTTAGGATACGTATTTAACCATGGTTCCCTGAGAAAGGGAACGAGACACTGCGTCCTCTTGTCTCGTCTATTGTTGTTTTTGTATGTAGGCTTCAGACAGAAGTCACGCTGATGGCGTTCCCCATAGCACCCACTAAAGGACGCAGTGTCTCGTTCCCTTTCTCTGGAAACCATGGTTACATACATAACTTGAGACGTTTTCATGACATTATAACAATGGTAGATTAGGATGTTCCTATAATGTTCACATAACCAAGAAAAAAAACATTCTTCAAACATTAAAAAAACTGGACTTAAACAGGTATAAACAATCAAAGGGAATGTTTGTTCAGTGTTCATAACATAACATAAAATTTGTGTTTCAAACATCGAGAAAAAAATTAAATAAAAGGTTCTCAAAATTTTACGACAATGAGATTAGAATGTTCCTCAAACTTTAACAAATTAAATTTTTAGGTGAACTTTCCCTTTAAAGGCTGAGGAAAGGTCCAGTTAGAATTAGTTCCAAAATATATTAGAAATTCCATTAGCATTCCAATATTTGATAACACTTTCAAAACTTTGCTTTCAGAACAAGACACTCAGAAGAAGGTGCAAGGGCTTTATGAAGACACCTGCACACTCAAGAGAGAAAGACCACAACATCCAGTCGAAGTGCCAATGAAGCCGGTATTAAATATCCAGCATTTCACACTCAACCATGAGCCTCATTCAGATTCACTCAGAGCCCCAATAGTGTCCAGTTTGTCACCTGACAAAAAAGATGATCTCCGATTGGACTCTAAGAAACTCAAGGACCAAGAGGACACAAAGACAACAAATGTGGTCCATGGCAGTGCAACACCAGACACCCAGGCTCTAAATGTACAGAATAATCAGAGACTGCACAGTGTGCTGACGCTGAACAACAACCACAATATCTGTGACCAGAATGCCGGGGGGCAATGGAAATCATCCCTTTCATACTCCAAAACCAATGAGTTTCCTGAACAAAAAACTCAGGCGTGTACAAATGAGACTGTCACAGACAATCCACTTATTGAAAATTTAATTCTGGAAACAGTAAGTGTGGAAATAAGAAAGGCTGAGGATAGTCCATCTTGTGATGTCAGTCTGTCTGAGATAGATGAGAAGTCAGAGGCAATTTCGTTTCATAGCGAAGCACTAGCTTGGTCTGAAGAAGAAAGGGACTGTCTCGATGAGGAGAAAATTGAAGCAGCTCAAGCAAGTAGTTGCTCTTTAGTTTTTGCAGAAAAGTACACTGTGGTGGCAGATGATTCTCAGCCTTATTTGAACAATAAACAGGAAGGACGCTGTACGCCGCCATGTTACGAAAGACAATCGACTGTAGAGTCAGTCCTGTCAGAAATTCTCTCTCCTGTAGATGAGGTTTTGTCATACGGAAGTGCGGAACTCCCTCCATCCGTTAAAGGAGGAGCCGCATCAGGTTTTGACAGTTACGGTTGTCCTCCTCCTCCTCCTGCCTTTGAGATTATTACATGGACCAGTGAGGAGGAACTTCCAGCTCCACCTGATTTTGTGGAAGATCTCTCAATTAACAGCGAGAACCTCCCTCCTCTCCCTGTGGACTTCTCTCTGAAAAGAAAAGAGTCTCAAAGTCTAGACTCAAAGAGTCTGAGGGAAAAGGAGGTAAGCGATGATACTAATGGAGCTCTCTGTGAGGAAAATGACTGTTCAGAGTACACCAGCTCCCTTCCTGAAGATGTGAGAAATGAAATCTCTGATCCATTGTCCTCATTTCAAATTGGAGACAGAGTTCTTGTGTGTAACTCCAGACCGGGCGTGCTAAAATATAAAGGCCCCACGGCATTTGCCAATGGGTTTTGGGTTGGTGTTGCGTTGGACGGCCCTAAAGGAAACCACAATGGAACTTTTAAAGGTGTGAAGTACTTCAGCTGTGAAAAAAGCCACGGTGTCCTGGTCAGAGCTGAGGACATCGCTCACATACACAGAGAACATAGTAGTGATGTAGAGACTGGGGTGGATGAAGATCCCTTCTCAGATGAGGAGCCGCCTAGGGCAAAGAGAGATAAACAACAGAAGGACACATCGTCGGCAGATGGGCAAAGAGGACGTCAACATAGTCAGTGTCCTTATGGAGATGAGACCATACCTACAAACACCACATGCATACGACAAAAAGAACCTCAGGAAGACTCATCAGTTGAAGCAAGAAGCCTTTCACATCCCTCTGAAATGCCAAGGCCAAGAGTAAGTAACTCCAAACACCTATAGTTCACTCAAAAATGAAAATTCTGAAACCATTTACTTACCCTCATGTCATTCCAAACCAGTTTGACTTACTTTTTCTGTGGAACGTAAAAGAAGATGGTAAGATAAATGTTGCTCTTTTGCATACAGTGAAAGTATGTACTCCACCATTCAAACATTTTAGGTCAATAAGATTTGTTTGGCAGCACTGCAACAATAATAATGATAAGAAATGGTTCTTCACAGGTTTAGAATATAGCATAAGTCTTATGTACTAATTTAACAGTGCTTTTAGAGGTAACCTATTATTGTCCTTTTTACAAAATGTAATATAAGTCTCTGATGTCCCCAGTGTGTACTGTGTGTGAAGTTTTAGCTCAAAATACCTGACAGATTTTAGGGTATGAGCCAAAACGCACTGCTTTTGAATGCATTTAAATCCAAATGAGCTGGTGCTCCCACCCCCTTTTCAGAAGAGAGCGGAGCTTCAAGAGCAGGCAAAAACAAAACAGGACCATCTCATGCACTGAAAATGTCAGAAACTCTCAGTAGCGGTGTTCAGCCTAATATGTTCGTATCAGAATTGGTTTAAAAGTCATCTGATTGTACTGTGCATAATAAATATGCATTTATAAATTACACAGAGGGGGAGCATGGCACAATAAAAATAATGACATAGCTCATGGTGCCATCACAAACTTTATAAGTCCCACTTGTGATTATGAGCTTGACAAATTCATATGCAATTTTTAACTACCACATATTTACGATCATTCTGGTAGTACGTGAAGGCAGTATCAGTGAAAACAGGGAGCTTTATTAACATTAGCCTTACAGAGTTTCTTTAGGGTCTACATAAAATGTTTGTAACATACTTTGATTAAAAATCCCCAATTGTTGTAGCCTGGAAAAAAATCCATACCCTAATCTATTAAGATTAAGGGTCTGGCATCGAGCAATGAAAAGGACCTAACTCGAGGGGCAGCACCAAGCGTGCATTTGAAACTCTCACTGCATGCAATTGGATAACGCCACAACCAATCACAACAATACACTGTGTGTGCCCCATACGCTTAGCTATCAGCGGAGCTAACTGATAGATTAAACTCTTGCCATATCCAGTCGGCAAAACAGCAAAAACGTCCTTCTTGCAAAGGAACGATTCGAGCGCGGTTTTCTGTTCCTCTTTTATATGAAAAGCCAAGTCTAACTCGTTCATTGTAGCGGCCAAAGCCGTTTCAAACAACTGGTGTTCATCTGTAGTCATCTTTCAATAGGCTTGTTTGAGATTAGCAAAATCTGCGCAGAATCGATCACCGGTGATCAACGCAAGATGCATGCCAGTTAAAAAAATGTCCGAGTTACGTCCGACTTGCTCTGACATCATGCTGACGTGTGCCAAAAAACTCTCGCGATGGCGAGGCGGCTGTGTCGGATTGAGCAGTCGGGCGCAGTAGCTCTCCACCGACTGCGCTGACCAAAAGCACAATGGGAAATGACTGGCTGATGACACAGCTTAATGCTCATTGGTTCAAACAACTGTGATGTTGAGTTCTCTTCTAAAATGTTTTATTTTTAATCTAATATCATGTGGTTATGTGTTTAAATTATGCATGAATATTCCCAAACACTATGACAGTGCGATCTCTGTGTGAGATATGTGATTGCTATCATATTACTATAAAAATCTAAAATACATGTTTGTATTAAAGTAAAAAATGGATGATAAATATGCCTTTAAAATGTAATTAAATAGCAAGCATTTTGAGTGTCTTGTTCATCGTATTTATTTTCATATAAAAGCAACAGAACTGAAATTATATCACGTTTATCAGCAACACAGCACGTGAGTGTGAATAACGCGATATCCGCCTTTGATCTCTGAGGTATCTGTTCCGCTTCCGGAGCTCAGAACTGTCCGTCTTGACTGCACTTATTTCAATCCTCCCCTCACTGCAGCCGCCTACTCTCGCCTTTATTTCAGGCGAGACAAGCACATCTCAAACGAGCCTATTGTTTACTAAATGATTCCGGACGTCGCAGCGCTGTTGTCATTAGCTTAGCTCGCCTCTGGTCCGCCTACATCAGATACACCGATTTGATTGGTTCCCAGAACTGCTTACGTAATGCAGTAATCTGCATCATTGCTCGATGCCAGAGTGTCTTGCAGAGACAATTCAAATTGTGCTCTCGCGAGACCTCTGGATTTCCAGGGTACAATTGTTGTGTAAAACAACCTTTTTTTACCTTGTCAAATACACCTCTGTTCACAGCAATCCATTGTGTGCATGTCTCTTTAAACGATAATGAGCTACTGCTCACCCTGCCCCTCTCTTCCATTTTTTGTGTATTCGGTGGTGCATTACCATCAAAAACAAAACTTATCTAGAAAATGCAGACTCTTATGTTCACTTTTACATTCAACTACAAAACACCTGCATTGCTTACAAAACATCACTACAGCTGCTCAAGCACGGAGAAAATTGCAGGCAACAGGCTGAGGGCGGAAATATGCTAATACGGGACTATCTGTCAGCAGTTGTGGGCGGAGCCTGCACATTATGACACCACACTGCTCAAAAAATCAAAACAGCTTGATAATTGAGATTGTTTAGGTTTTTTAAAAATTAAAAAAAGGAGCTAATGGATTTTTATCATTGTAGGGTGGTTGTGTTCACACACTGATATGACACATTTATATGCAAACACCATGTATAAGTGAATTCTGCATCCACTGTCTCCTTAAAGGTGCTTTTTGTCCTTATTGGAGATCTACAGCCTTTAGTCATATGAGTTCATTGTATGGATAAGAGCAGCATCAGCATTCTTTCAAACAGAGTCATACAGGCGTTGAATAACATGAGAGTGATTAAATTGTGACAGAATTTTCATTTTTGGGTAACTATTGCTTTCACAAACGTTTAAGCATACAGCACTAATCACCTGTATTTTACAGACCGGCTTTGAGCTCCATCACAATGGACAAAACAGGAATCATGCAGATACTAAGCAGACAGAAGAGCTGGATAAAGATGGAGTTCACTGTGCTCAGGATAACAGAAAGAGACAAAGGATTAAATCATTGCACGACAATCAATCCACAGATGCTGTAAGTTGCCAAAACAACCATAGAATTTGCTTTAGTGAAGAATCAAATATCTGTATACAATAATACCTGTGCATTAAAATTTTCTATTACGCAGTGTCTATTTACAGTGCAAATAGCCCGCCTTGTTGGTAGAAGCTATTTACACTAACTTCACCCACCAACATTACAAAAGATGATTATCAAACAACAGCTTCAGTGGCGTAGGTGGTAAAGTGCATGCCGTGGTCTTCGAATCTGTTTTTGCCAAACTATTTTTCTTTCTTTTTAAATCTCATATCACTTTGAAAAGCCATTTATTTTCAATAAAAAGTAAGGAAATAATCAAAAAGTTGAAAATAAAGTATCAGATAGGGTTAGGGTAAGTGTAGGGAGGGCTTCATTGTCCCAAGAAGGTGGCATCCTTTTAATAATTTGAATTAAAATTATAATTTACACTCAATACGTTATTATTGCATACTGTTTTATAATATACTACAATACTGATGTGCAGATGGTTGCCACTATTTGCAAACTGTTATATGTATATATATAGCAGAAAATCCTGTTATTTTAACAGTGTATATAGAATCTATCGCTATTTGCACTTAGTGTAAATAGCATATCGCTAAGAAAATACTGCTATTTTCACTAGTGTAAATAGAATCCATTACTATTTGCACATAGTGTAAAAAGCCTCTATCACTATTTACACTTAGTGCAAATAGCCACTGCCTTTTTATTATTATTATTACTGCACTTTTCTCTTTTTGATACTCAGGATATAAGAAAAAGTGAGGATGGTCATTTTATGCCATGTGTGTTGGAGCAGTGGCATCAGGCCCAACCCGACACGCCACCAAAGATAAAGGTGCCGCCCCATGAAGACGCTATAGTCTACAGATTATTGGATGCTGCAGTGGAGATTCTGTGTGGCCAAGCAAATGAAGACACTCTCGACCTTTACGAAACACCAAGCTATTTATTAGACGACAACAGTCGCAAACATTATCGGCAGGTTAGTCTATAGGAACATAACAAATGACTATAAAAATGCTAAATGAATGAGAGAAACAAAACTCTAAGCTAAAGCTTATTCATTTTACACTCTAGGTGATCTTTCAGTTAACATCGGATGTACTTCATGAGATTTGGGGTGATCTGTTAAGGACAAAACAACCTGCCCAGAATATAGATGACCAATCTCTGATCTCAGCTCTGCAATCCAATCAAATTTCAGTCACACTTTTAAAGGTAAAACCACTGACAAATAATATTCAAGCTAAATTATTTTATTTGTGACCCCGGACCACAAAACCCAGTCGTAAGTAGCGTGGATATATTTGTAGCAATAGCCAACAATACATTGTATGGGTCAAAATAATCAATTTTTCTTTTATGCCTAAAAACATTAGGATATTAAATAAAGGTCATGTTCCATGAAGATATTTTGTACATTTTCTACTGTAAATATATTGTACTGTAATATGCATTGCTAAGAACTTCATTTGGGCAACTTTAAAGGCGATTTTCTCAGATTCCAGATTTTCAAATAGTTGTATCTCAGACAAATATTGTCCAAACAAACCATACATCAATGGAAAGCTTATTTATTCAGCTTTCAGATGATGTATCAAAATCAAAACTCTTATGACTGGTTTTGTGGTCCAGGGTCACATTTTATTATATTTTTTTTCTGCTGAGCTAACATTTTGATGAAAGTACTTTTAAGAACATTTACAGTGTGTTAATCTAATGTTATTTACAGGCTGCTGTGAGAAAAGAAATACAGAAAATTCTGAATTTAGAGCGAAGCGAGCAACAGATGACAGAGATGCTCCAAAAACTGTGCAAATACTGGTACGCCAAGAGAGACAGAGTGGACTTTATACTGGTGTGTGTAAAGGCACTCCTATAATAATATGCTTGCTTATGAAATTAGTGGTCTTGGTGTAACTTTGGCTCAAGTGTTGTTTAAGATTGCAGTATACAGTAGAACTGAAAATGTCTCATTTTGTCTTTGCATCTACTTCTAGATTCAAGAACTTCATAATGAGGAGAGAACTTGGCTAGACTACAGAGCTGACCAGTACACTGTGAAAATGCATCTGACTGAGGAGATTTTCAGCCTTCTTTTGGATGACACAATATTAACCCTAAATCATATGCACTTTTCAACCTAAAAGACAAGTTTCAGTATCTTGACATTTTCATACTTTTCATTCTTTGATATGTCGTTGTTATTTTTTTTTTTTGAGTGAATCTCACAAATCCTGTCAAGAACATGTTTAAGCCATATTTCACATATGTGAGCCTGGACCACAAAACCAGTCATAAGTCATACGGGTATATTTGTAGCAATAGCCAAAAATACATGATATGGGTCAAAATGATAAATCTTTCTTTTATGCCAAAAATCAGTAGGATATTAAGTAAAGATCATGTTCCATTAAGATATTTTGTAAATGTCCTACCACAAATAATATGCATTGCTAAGAACTTCATTTGGACAACTTTAATGGCAATTTTCTCAATATTTTTGCACCCTCATTCCAGATTTTCAAATAGCATCTCGGCTAATTATTGTCAGTCAATGGAAATCAGCTTTCAGATGATTTATAAACCTCAATTTACAAAAATTGACCTTAATGACTGGTTTTGTGGTCCAGGGTCACATATTTCATAAATTATATTTTGCTTAACGAACATAAATGCATAAACCTGTTTTAGGGCCATTAAGTTTTTTTAGATTATGAAATTATTTTAATGACAATTAAGCAGATTTTAACCTAATTTTCACTTTTGCAATTACTGTATGCTAAAGAAAAAAAATGATATTCTAAATACTGCAGAGTATTTATACATTAATTATTAGTATTGGTTATACTGCTTTTAATATTTTCTGATTTAAGGGGAGA
Source organism: Garra rufa (assembly GCF_049309525.1). NCBI lineage: Eukaryota > Metazoa > Chordata > Actinopteri > Cypriniformes > Cyprinidae > Garra > Garra rufa. The sequence continues at coordinate 19,842,834 of NC_133365.1, forward strand.
CACTGCAGGCAAAAAGATTTTGAGCTTTTTGGTGTTTCATAAAGTGTTTTTTCAGACTAGTGGAAAGAAAACATCCAAAAGACACTGTTAAGTGTTTCTTTTATAGCACTTTATCTATTTGCGTCAATAGATTTCCATTACAAGGCATATTTTAAAGACTGTTTTCTCAAAATGAGTTTTTTTTTCTCCTAGACTGAGCCATAAATCTCCACTTCTGTAACACTTACACACACCAAACTTTACATTTTTATTCCTGTCTGTATCCTGAAGGTCTTTACAGAAGGATATAATTTGCTTGATTTTATACATTTTATTCCCCCAAAATTAGTAAAAAAAAAAAAAGTGTTTCCTGTCTGTTCTAATTTTTTTCTGAATTATAGCGTGATGAAATGAGATACCCAAAATCCCCTTTTGAAGTCAGAATTTTGAAACTGACTTCATCCAGTGTTTCAATTTTTGTACTAGAAATGTATGCAAATTAGCGCATATTTCATTAAATAATGCTTCATTTGCATATTTAAACCTAACATTTTAAAAAACTTGTAATACAAAAAATGTTTGCAGTTATCAATGTAATCAATAAACTGGGCAAGTAAGGTGATAACTATTAGTTAATTTTTTTACCCTATTCACCTGCAGTGTCTCACCTTAAATAAAAATGAATGTTTGTTTAGTCTAATGAATTAAAAATAATACTGTATCCACTTTTTTTTTTCCCGTGAGAGTTTGTAAATTTTATGAGTCTGGCTTCCGGTCTCATCCACATCCAGCTATTTTTAGCTGTACAAAACAGCTTGTTTTGCTGCTTGATATTGCAAATTGGTGTGTCTTACCATATAATTTTAATGTATTATCTTAATTATAAAACAGTTTTACCGTTTACTGCACGTTGTTATTTTGTGGCTAAAGAATCGGAAGTCTCATCCATAGTCTTACTTCCGCATTACAAAAAAACGGATAATGAGAACCTGCAAATCATGTAGAATAATGGGAAATACAAAAAAACTCAAAAGTCAAAAGTATTTGCACTGATTTTACATTTATGGGAATTTCAGGACGAAATGTGTTTAATGGTCATACAATGCGACCAAACACACATTTCAGAACAATAATAAACAATAGGGTAGAGTAGGGTAAAACGCCCCCCCTACTTGTTTTTCCCAAAATAACCACTAGAGAAAATCAAGATACATTTTCACTGTTGCTATGCACTACGTTGACAACGGGGATAAACAAATCTCCTTGAAAAAGCTGACACCAGCGACGTGTTTGAAGAGAAGAGGATTTCATGGAAATGCTATAATTTTCAGATATTAGTAAACAAGTGTTTAAGAGAATATTGTTCTGTAGGAACAAAAGACATAGCTTGTGGGGTAAAACGCCCCCCAGAGGGAATAGTTTCTCTCTATTATAATTACTATAATAACATATTTCTGTCTATCAAATCCTTTGTTTTACACTTAATGCAGTATAACTAGGTGGTAAAATCTAAATATTTGAACACAATAAAAAAATTACCTCAACATATTTGTTTGCATGGCTTAGTTATATGTATAAATATAAATGTTAAAAAATTTGATATTTTGGACATTCCTCAAATAAATATTAATATATATACATGTTGATACATTACTTGCCTTTTACTTTTAGAGATTAAAAACTATAGTCTGTTCAATTTGCTGTTGATCTATGAAGAAAACTGGTTGGTAAGAACTGGTTGTTTGTTTTCCCAAATAATGCTAAAAACAATATGAAGAGGTCACCATGCCATACACCGAAGAATTGTTATTCCGTAAACGTGACCACACACATGATATGCGTCGCCCGTACGCAGATAGGATGCGCAAGACAAACGTCTGCGTCCTCGTAGCGCAGTGACGACGCTCTCGAAGACTCACGTCCCTAAATGTAGTCATCCATAGGAGCGAGCAGAATCAGTCTGAATGTAGAGAATTCATTTAACTGAGTGGCTTCAAATTGTATGGCGTTTCTTCCATCACCTCCAATGGCAGTTGCGTTTTGCGTTCAGATCGGTATTCTGTTAGGGCTGCTGTTCGGACAGGCTCAGTCAGCTCGATTATACACTGAAGAGGATCCAGTGGTAATACTGAGCAGCGACAGCCTGAAGCAGACCGTGTTCAACTCCTCCAGCGCCTGGCTGCTTCAGTTCTACTCGTCGTGGTGCGGCCACTGTATCCAGTACTCGCCTACATGGAAAGCATTGGCCGGAGACGTGAAGGGTAGGTGGATCTGTATAACCATCTTCCTGTTTATTCACTCTGTTGGGGAAAGACAATACCATTTCCTTAAACGTTTTAAGGCATTCACTTGAGGCAAACAAGTGTTTACAAGGAAAAGTATGGAATGAGGTTCTTTTGGGATAATAAGCCTTAAAATTGTACCATATTGTGCCAGGGGGTACCATAGTACAGTGATGTTATATTACGAAAGTACCATGGTGCCTTCATTTATTCCATGGTGCTGAATTATTGCAATATCTGTATCCTTACAAATACTGTCATGGTAATGTCCATAGACTTAGTATTACCCTTATTTCTAAGTACTATTTTTCTGTCAGGGCTGTTTGGCTTGTTATTTTAAATAATGTAAATAACTTGTTTCCTAGTACATTATCACATGGGGTTTGCCTAATGAGGCTTACAGTATTTTTGTGCATTTAGACTTAAGTACAGACGAGGACAAGCATGGAAAGTCGATAATCCTTGGTTTGTTGATACACCTGCATGCAAATCCACGGTTGTTGCTGACTGTTTTCTTTATTTATCACTGCGTTCAAGGCCTTTATGTTCACCCACAACACACACACACACACACACACACACACACACACACACACACACACACACAGAGTCAGATAAATGTCTCCAGGTAGTGTACAGTGTATTTATTTTTAGTCATTTTTAAAATGTTTGTGACCCTGGACCACAAAACCAGTCATAGGGGTACATTTAAAAAAAAAAAAGTTTTGATATATTTTTCAGTATTAAATTTACAAAATATTTTCATGGAACATGATCTTTGCTTAATATCCTAATGATTTTTGGTATAAAAGAAAAATCAATAATTTTGACCCATACATTGTATTATTGGCTATTGCTACAAATGTACTTGTGCTACTTAAGACTGGTTTTGTGGCCTAAGGTCACTTTTTTTAACACTTAAGGGATAGTTTACTCCATTAAAAATAATAATTTACTCATATTTATGTCAGTCCAAACCTGAGGAAGATTATTTTGGCCACACTTGGTAATAAATTTGAGCTGTGAAGATCCAAGTGTAACACAACAGCACAATAAATGCATACAATTTGTTCATATTACTTTTATGACTATACTGAGTCAGGTCTTTTTAGTGAGTCAGTTGATCTGGTTCACAAAATCCAAATTATTGATCATAAATCAATCTGATTCCAGTTCTTGAGTTCAACTCACTGACTCGATTTGTCACAGCAGTGAATAGTCCACTGATTCTCAGAATGACAACTTAAATAATGTAAAAAAACTTTTGTATGGTTTTGTAAGATTTGGAATACATAGTCATATTTGGAGCTTTGAAGTTTGAATGATCCAGTATTTGTTCATTCTAACTGCATAAAAAAGAGCTATGAGTATATGAGTTGTTCAATATTTCTTCTTTTGTTTTAGACTGAAGACAAAGTATTTAAAGGTTTAAGAGATTTTAGTAGTAAGAGTTAGTAAGTCATGACAAAATGATCATTTTTGGGTGAACTAATTCATTGAATAGTCCTACAGTGTAACACTTGCATGTTATAACATGTGCAAATACTCTCAGTTAGTATGAGAATATATAACTGAATGTATGATAATTATGCAAGAATAAATATAGTTATATAAAATTTAGATTTAAAATGGGTTTTAGATTAACTATAGCATGTGAAACCACAAAGTTGGTTTGTGAAGGAGCTGCAGGTAGTTTGCAAGTTAATAAATAATTTTTAAATAATTAATTAAATTAAATAATTAATTAAATCATGAAAATGTAAAATAAAAAGGGATTTAAAAACATAAATAAAACACCATCATCATATTAAATATTTTATTTGTTTACCTGCATATCATGTGACTAAACAAATAATTTGGAATATATTCTTTGGTGGGAAAGAGATACAGTCAAACCTAAATTTATTCAGACACCTTTAACATTTCTCACACACTATCACAGCTTATTTGCTGTTGTTTAGAAAATGGTAATAAAATATGACAAGAACTCAGTGATAAACTGTATCAGAACATTCATCTTGTTAATCACAAATGAATTACAGTCAAACCAAATTTTGTTCAGACAACTTAAATTTGTCACATTATCACAGTTTATTTGGTTTAGTTTAGAAAATGGTAATAAAATATGACAAGGCCTCAAGAGTTAAACTGTGTCAGAACAAATACAGATAACTATGATAGAAACGTGTGTAACAAAACATCTAATTTGTATAAATTTTACTAGTAGTCCACTGTATGAAGAATTTTTTGGGTGTAATATTTCAGAGTTTACTTTATTTTGCTATTCTCACTTACATAAATGAACTATAATGTCCTGCACCCACTAGTAGAAAAATATAAAAAATGATACCTGGTGTCTAAATAATTTTTGGTTTGACTGTATGTCTAGCTTTTTAAATCAAGGCATGACCAAGTTTGCCTGATTTTTAATATCATGAGACATTTTCATCAAGCTTAAAATGTAAGCAACACTAATACACAAATAGTGTTACTGGATTTTAAAAAGATATTTTTGATGAAATCAGAGAGCTTTCTGTCCATGCATAAACAGCAACACAACTTTGTTCAAGGCCCAGAAAGGTAGTAAGGACATTGTTAATATAGTCAACGTGACGTCGTAATTTTATGAAGCTACGAGAATATATATATTTATTTTTTTTGCACAAAGAAAACAAAAATAACGGCTGTATTCAACAATTCCACCTCTTCCATGTCAGTTTCCACCATGTGGAAACTCATCATATGTAATCGTACCAAACTTCTCCTGCACTGTATGTGTTGATGAATTCAATTTTAGAGGTTTAGGAACTGATAGACTCAAAGATTTCCTCCTATTGCTTTCATTTTCTGTTTGTTGGTCTGAGATGAGTGCTTTCTGGAATCAGCTCTGGTTGAATGCGGAAAGCCCACCTCTGCTCAAACTGTGGGTCCCAAAGCTACTCTGAATAAATAATGGGATTAACAGTCAATCTTTCTTCAACCCTTCTTAAAGCTACAAGACCAGCCTAATTGCTAATAAAAATGCTTAGACAGCAGTGCTACGTGTCTGCCGTGCTCTAAGCTAACGGGCCGACGGTATTGTGGAGGAAGCCACTTGTGTTGGGTGCAGTGAAGGGTGACGGCGATGAAAAGGTCGCTGTAGACTGACACATTTAATCTAAATGAGGGCAAATGCATTTAACACCTTGTCGGGAAGATGCTAAAAGTAGTAGAGCTGTGAAATAAGGTAGGGTCTGTTTTTAAACCATCACTGTGATAGTTTCAGAGTTCTCTTTCAGTGGTGTTCGCTGCTTTAAGCTTCTTATGGAAACATACTGTGGTGGAACCATGGTGAAGAGATTGTGACATACTGTACAGTAGCTGTTTCCATCATGCTGTTTTTATGCTTTTATCACATCAGAAACAAGTGATGAAAATGGCAAATTTGAAAAAAAAAAATCCTTAATTTGCAAGTTTTTGCTTAAGGTTATGGTTCTTCTATGGCATCACTGCAAAAACACCCTTTCGAAACCTTTATTTTTAAGAGTAAAAATTATCTTCATAAGCTTCTCCTACTTTCCTTAGTGATATTTAGTGCCAGTTTATCAGGAAGTGACGTCTTTGTTCTCTTTGACTCGTTGGATGGAATTTGTGCAAGTTAAATTCATAACTTTGGATGAAAACCCAGCTAGTAAAATCCAAATTCTGAGATAGTAGAGAATTTTCAGTTGGTTCCTTTTTTTTTTTTTTTTTTTTAATTTCCGCAACCATTTTTGGTGTTACAAATTACAAAGTAAGTTTAAATAGAAATATTAAAACGATAGTTCACCTCAAAATGAGTATTAGGTATATGTCATGAATTATGTTGTGCCAAACCTGTATAATCTTTTTACTTCTGTGGAAGATATTTTAAAGAATGTTGGTAACCAAACAGTTTTGGTGACCATTAACTTGCATTATTTGGACTAAAAACAATAATTTCTTAAAATATCTTCTTTTTATCTATCTAATATTTTATTTTATCTAAAATATCTATCTTTTTTAGAAGAAATAAAGTTTGGAATTCAGTTCTGGGTGTTACTTGTTCTTTTCTCCCAAAAAATCCTCAAAGCCCTTTTTTTCTGGGCTTAAATGGGATCCTAAATCCCAGCTTTCAAGTGTTTTTTGGTAATTATTTTTTTTTAGACCATGACCATGAATGCTTGTGTCATTGTCATTATCATATCATACGATACAATATAGACACTTCCAGTCAAAAGTTTTTGAACAGTAAGATTTTTAATGTTTTTTTTTTTTTTTAAAGATGTCTCTTCTGCTTACCAAGCCTACTTTTATTTGATCCAATAACAGTAACATTTTGAAATATTTTTGCTATTTAAAATAACAGTTTTTTAGACTAATATATTTTAAAATATAATTTATTCCTGTGGTTTTAAAGCTGAATTTTCAGCATCATTACTCCAGTCACATGATCCTTCAGAAATCATTCTAATATTTGGATTTGCTGTTAAAAAATATTTATATTATTATTATTATGTTGAAAACAGCTGAGCAGATTTTTTTCAACTTTCTTTGATATATAGAAAGTTCAGAAGAACAGCATTTATCTAAAATAGAACTCTTTTGTAACATTAGAAATGTCTTTATCATCACTTTTGATCAATTTAAAGCATCCTTGCTGAATAAAAGTATTAATTTCTATAGTTTCTAAATTATACCGACTCTTTTAATGGTATGGTGTATAATGTTACTAAAGCTTTTTGTTTCAGATAAATGCTGATCTTTGGATCTTTCTATTCATCAAAGAATCTGAAAGAATGTACTAAAAGTAAATGTAAATGTAATAAAACATTAGATTATTTCTGAAGAATCATGTGTCACAGAAGACTTGAGTAATGATGTTGAAAATTTAGTTTTGATCACAGAAATAATTTAAATTATAAAATATATTCAAATATAAAGCAGTAATTTGAAATTGTAAAAATATTTCACAACATATTACTGCTTTTGCTATATTTTGGATCAAATAAATGCAGGCTTGGTGAGCAGAAGAGACTTTCTTTAAAAAATACATTACAAATCTTACTGTCCAAAAACTTTTGACTGGTAATGTTCTGGATCTGGAATGTAATGCTTTGCTTTTCCTCTTCGTTGGGCTGGGAAGGAAGGGATGATTGTGGCCTTTGGATGACTAACGTTGCGAGGACAAGTCTTCTGTTGAATGCTTTCAGTCTGCCTTTGTTGGCACAAGCTGTCGGCTGGGTGGCTCGCGAGTGGCCGCCTACCAGCTGTTACCTTCACAATGAGGGTCAGATGGCCCTATTGTGGGGATGCGACCCCGCTGTGCATTCCCCCACACATCCCAAAACCCACAGAGTCCCACCCTCAGGTGAAGAATAGAGGGCTAAAGTGCCCCCGGCTGTCCCTCGTCTCTCTCTCAACCAAACATTTTTATCTCAGCTGCCTTCTTCACACCCCATCTGCTTCATCTTTCTGACAGAGATTTTACAGCTGTTCGGTTTATGAGTTTGCGGTAAAAACAAACCACCTGGCTGCGGAAACTACAATGTATGAAATCATGCTTCGAGGCAGTAAGACTATATTTCGTCTCACAAAGTTTTATGCGAGAGACTTAATATCTACGTTTCCGATGTCAGAGCTCAAAACCATGTAATGCATCAAATGATTTTAGGCTTCCTGCCAGAGTTCCTTTTACCTGTCCACTTAGGCTATCTGGCATCTGTTCTGGGTGCCAATACGGATAAAACATTTAGTGTAGACGTCAGCTTGTGTTTTACAACAGAATTGAAGAAATATTACTGGGCACGCGTCTCTATAAATGCTATTTTACCTCTTCACTTTAGGGCTGTATTCTTGTGTAATGTCTAAAAAGAGCATTATTAAACAGAAAACAAGTTTTGACATTATTTGGTACTTAATCATTTGATTTAGCTTGGGTTTATTCACCCAAAAATGAAAAATGAAATCATCATTTGCTCACCCTCATGTCTTTCTAGACCCATTAGACATTTGTTAATCTTCAAAACACTGATGAACATATTTTCAAAGACTGAGAAATTTATGTCGCTCCATTAAAAATCCACTGTGACTTCAACAAAACGCTTCAAGTTCAGAAAGCAATTGCGAAAGTAATCCATAATAGTTTTCATATAAAGCTATTCTGTGTCTTTAGAAGATTTGGTTTAAATTACTCAGTTCACGTGGATTTGATTCTTTATAACAATTTTGAAGTTTTGGTGGAATGGACTTCAGCTGGAGGGACAGAAATCTCAGGTTTCATTAAAATAATTTCATTTGTCATTTAACGATGAATAAAAGTCTAGAGGGTTTGGAACAACATGAGGGTGAGTACTTGATGACAGAATGTCTATTTAATTTTGAATATGCATTGTTTTGTGTTTTTGAAATGTGTTATTTCTATCTACTCTCATAGACTGGGCACATGCCATTCGTATAGGAGTTCTGGATTGTGCTCATGAGAAGAACTTCGACGTCTGCAAGGAGTTTGGGATCCACTTCTACCCCACCTTCAGGGTATGTTTGTGCAAATTATTGTAATTATTCTTTTTAGATTAAACCTATACAGTAAATCCTAACTAGGCTTGTTCAGTATTGAAAGACTCATTAGATGCCCTTTAACAAAAATTAAACAACACTTTAAATATGAAACTAAAACCGTCATTAAGTTTTGGCAATTCACTGCCTTAAAGGGATAGTTCACCCAAAAATGAAAATTTGATGTTTATCTGCTTACCCCCAGGGCATCCAAGATGTAGGTGACTTTGTTTCTTCAGTAGAACATAAACAGAGATTTTTAATTTAAACCGTTGCAGTCTGTCTGTTAGTCATATAATGCAGTGAATAGGCACCAAGCCTTTGCGCAAACTCATCCGGGGCTGTTGGCTGTTAGTAAAAGTGTAGAGGGTCTGCAGTGATCATTTTTCCTTTTCCGTCTGTGCATTTTTTTACTTTACTTTCAAAGGTTTCGTGCCCATCCACTGCCATTTTATGACTGATAGTGCTTTCACACCAGACGCGACTTGCACAAATTAATCGTGCTATTCGTGCGTAGTTGGACGCTTAAACATTTTGAGTTTACTTGCTTCATTCGCGCCTGAAATTCACTTCACAATAGACGCGAATTCATGTCATGGGAGGGGCTTCTGCCACTCGTCAAGAAGATGTATCATACATCTCTGAGTATCCACATACAGCGACGATGATTTTGTCCTACATTGTTGTTTCGGATTTCTGCCTCCATCACTACTAGAGCAAGCTCCTGACTGGTTAACGTGGTGCAAATATTCGCCAAAGTTCACATTATTCAACTTGCGCGTTTCGCGCGAATCATGCATTACACGCGTCAAACGCTCAATTTGACTTCTCGCTCTTAACGCATCATTCGCGTCTACTTTGAACGCACCATGACAGACTGCAACGGTTTGAGTTAAAAATCTTTGTTTGTGTTCTACTGAAGAAACGAAGTCACCCACATCTTGGATGCCCTGGGGGTAAGCAGAAAAACCTCAAATTTACATTTTTGGGTGAACCATCCCTTTAATGAGTGAGTCAATAAGTGATTCATTCAGTCGATTTATTCAAACATTTGATCAATCGAGATTGTTTTTATGAATGGGTCACTGAATCATTGACTTGTTGGATTTGTTTAAAAATGCAGATACATTCAGTAACAAAACATTACCTTTAGATTTGTTTGGAACATTTATTTGGCATATTAATTATGGGGGAATTTCAACAACATTTTAATAAACGACTTAATTTGGAACATATACTTTGTTAGATTTTTTTATGTTTTTTTTTTTTTTTTAAAGAATTTTCTTCTGCTCACCAAGCCTGCAGTTTTTTTTTAATCTAAAATACAGCAAAAGCAGTAATATTGAGAAATAATTTTACTATTTAAAATTACTTTCTTTTTGAATATATTTTAAAATGTAATGTATTCCTGTGATCAAAACTAAATTTTCACGTCATCCTCCAGAAATCATTCTAATATGCTAATTTGCTGTTCAAGAAGCATTTTTATTATTATTATTATTATTATTATTATTAAAATATTTACAAATAGTACATTGTTTCTTTCAGGATTCTTTGAGTAGAAAGGGTGGGGGGGATTATAGAAATTAATACTTTTAATACTTTTATTCAGCAAGGATGCTTTAAATTGATCAAAAGTGATGATAAAGACATTTCTAATATTACAAAAGATTTCTATTTCAGATAAATGCTGTACTTCTGAACTTTCTATTAATCAAAAAGACCTGAAAAAAAAATCTATTGGCTGTTTTCAACACAATAATAATAATAATAAATGTTTTTGAGCAGCAAATCAGAATATTAGAATGATTTCTGAAGGATCATGTGACTGAGTAATGCTAAAAATTCAGCTTTGAAATCACAAGAATAAAATTACATTTTAAAATATATTCAAATAGAAACCATTATTTTAAATAGTAAAATATATTACAAAATTTCACTGTTTTTGCAGTACTTTTGATCAAATAAAAATTTTTATTTATTTTTTTTTTAAATACTTTTGATTCAAATATTTGACTGATAGTGTATATTATGGATAATTTACAATAGTCACCTAGTCATCTAGTTGTCTATTAACAGACTAGCCAATTAATCTGCTGACTGGATTATTTGAATGTAGATTAGTTTTATTTATTTTAATTCCATTAGTAATCTGATAGCCTGTTATACTGTGTTTGCACAGTATAAAACTTTTTTTAAATGTTGCATTTTTGAATTCATGCATTAAGTGCATCATGTTTCCTGTGCTGTTTATTTATGTTTTAGTATGCTGTGGCAACTTAACATTTAAAAATAAGACCCCCTCTATTCTGTTTTGTTGTGCTCATTTCTAGTTGTTTTTGTCTTATCTTTGTCTGATTGAGGTCAGGTAAACCTGAAACCGGCGTAATTATACAATAGACACATGTATTATTACACCCTTATCAAATTTCTTGTTGTCAGAAACTACCTACTTAGGAAACTGTGACAGTTGACATATATATGACATGCTGTTATTATAATTTCGGTAACACTTTACATGTCATTTGTTAGCATTAGTTAATGTATTAACTGTCATGAATGAATAATGAACAGTACATTACAGTATTTATTAATCTTTGTTAATGTTAGGTAATAAAAATACAGTCGTTTATTGTTTGTTCATGTTAGTTCACAGTGCATTAACTAATGTTAACATACAGAACTTGTAGTAAATGCTAAAATCAAGTAAGATTAATAAATGCTGTAGAAGTATTGTTCATTCTTAGTTCATGTTAACTGCTATTGTACGGTGTTACCAAGATTTTAGAAATAATTTCTTTTTTCCCCCCTTTCTTTTTCTAGTATTTTAAGGCACATGACACCACAAATGATTTTGGGAAGACATATCGTGGTAGGTTCAATCATTTTAGCTTTGATTAGAATTGACATTTTGTCAGTTGTTATTGTTGCAGTGATTGTTGTTATTGTGGAACTACCTTGAATTTCTGATTTTGTTTTATTTGTGTACTGATAGGAGCTGACAGAGAGCTTCAGACAGTGAGACAGTTGATGGTGAACTTCCTCCAAAACCACACAAAACACAACTGGCCTGTGGGCTGCCCTCCCCTGGACCCTGCAAGGTGCCCAAATCTACAATATTACCACCCATTTTTAATCATCTTGGCATACACATTCAGCTCCAGACATTTTTAATATTTAACATGCTCTGTCTCCAGGTACCAGAGGGAAATTAGAGATGTTTGTTTAGAGCTTCGTTTCTAGACATAAACGGAGTGTCTCCGTTTCCTATTAAGAAACACTGAGTTTGTCATCTTTTGCAGATCTGAGGACATTCTGTCCTTAATGGGGAAGAAAACAGAGTTCTATACTGCAGTTATAGTTGAGGACAAAGACTCTTATATAGGAAGAGAGGTATGAAAACTGATTGCCAATTTCCTATACATACAAAAAAGTCATTATTTACTCACCCATATGTCTTTCCAAACTGATCTGATTGTTCTTGGCCAATGTTAGTTTTAATCAGCCAATCAATTTTCCGTTCGGTTCATTACATATAATTAAAGCAGGCACAAATTCACACACATGCACTACAGCTTTGCTAAATGACAGAGTTTTTTTCTCAGTGCTGTAAGCATGACATTGCGGCACTGGTGGGCAATTTGTTGTTGTAAGCATTCACTTCAGATGAGACTTCAGATATGTATGCCATTTTGTTTTATTGATATTAAATGAACTGTAATGTGTCCATTCTAGGGTAACTATAGTCATTATGCTGAATTGCTGTACAGCTAGAAAGGGGAAAAATGCAAATGCATGGAAAAAATTAATTAATGGCAAGAGACTTTTTGAAAAATAAATATGGCAATTGGTCTCAGTTTTTCATGATCTGTGCAACACAATTTAAATCAATATGACTTTCTTCCACTGAACACAAAAGATGACAGAAACACAAAAAAAGAATTTTTGCAGAATGTCCAGGTTGCTCTTTGCCAAAACATAAAAGTAGATAGACACTGTAAACCTTTAAAACTATAATGAAAGTATTATATTATAAAGGTATAATTCTATAACACTATAATTCCTGTAAAGCTGTGCAGTAGCTTTGTGAGGAACTTATTTTATTTTAAATTATTTGCTGTACAATTTGTAAGTACAAGGTTAATTTCCCACCTCCTGCTGATATCGTCCGGCCAATATTTTTCTTCTAATTAAACGTGATATATTTATGATACACTCCAGATTCAAAGTCACATATACTGATAAATGCTTGCAAACAAAGAAGTTCTCCTGTGTAGCATGAGTGGACCAGATCGAACTAGCAGAAAGCAATATTTTTAGTGAATATCACATAATAGTATATCTGTTCTTTACACAAAGTTATTGTATTGTTTTAGAAAACCTACATAATACTTTTATGGCGCTATTTTTCCTTTTTTGGTGCTAAACTGACAACATACACGACTAGTCAAAAGTTTTTGAACAGTAAGGTTTTTAATGTTTTTTTGAAGTGTGCTCACCAAGCTTGCATTTATTTGATCCAAAATACAAAAAAAAAAATATATTTTTACAATTTAAAATAATTTCTATTTGAATATATTTTAAAATGTAATTTATTCTTTTGATCAAAGCTGAATTTTCAACATCATTACTCCAGTCTTCAGTGTCACATAATATTTCAGAAATCATTCTAATATGCTAATTTAGCTGTTTGGGAATTATAGAAATTATAAAATTATAGAAATTAATACTTTTATTTATCAAGGATGCTTTAAATTGATGAAATGTAATGATAAAGACATTTATAATGCTACAGAAGATTTCTGTTTCAGATAAATGCTGTTCTTCTGAACTTTCTGTTCATCAAAGAAACCTGAAAAATTCTACTCGGCTGTTTTTAACATAATAATAATAATAATAGTAAATGTTTTTTTGAGCAGCAAATCAGAATATTTGAATATTTCTGAAGGATCATGTGACTGGAGTAATGATGCTAAAAATTCAGCTTTGAAATCACAGGAATAAATTAAATTTTAAAGTATATTTTAAATAATAACTTTAGATGTTTTTGCTGTACTTTAAATAAAATTACTACAGAAGTGCATATCAGCTTAGAACATTGTCTTGGACAAACGGGCCCTTTGAGTCAAAAATGTTGAGAACCACTGTCTTAGACGATGCAATAAACCAAACTTCTTTTGTGTTCCATGGAAAAAGGAAAATAACATAGGTTTCAAATGACGAGTGGGTGCATAGATGATCTAAATGTCCCCTTTAGGCATAATTAGAGATGTAGCTAGAATTGTAATGCTCAATTTAATGTTTTGTGCTCTTTTTAACTAGGTAATTTTGGACCTAATGCCATATGAGGGTTTGGCAGTGAAGAGAGCTCTGAGCTCAGACAAACTTCTAATGGAGAAACTAGGGATAAGTTCAGTTCCCTCAGCGTATCTCTTCTATCCCAACGGCACGCACACTGTCATGAATGTGTACGTTAATGGCCCTTTGCTGAATTCATTTTCAAGTCATTCAACTATCAAATAAAGGTCCTGTTTACGTGCATTTGATACATTTTTGTTTGTGTTAACAGTCAGAAGAGGCTACGCTTTTTCTTCTCCTCCTTTCTAAAACTCCTCCCTGGAGTACACAGGAAACAGACCACCTCGTCCCTGCAGCGTCCTCAGCCTGGGAATAATGGGCAGGGAACCCAGGTGGAGTGGAAAGAGTTTGAAAAGTAAGTTTTGTTGATACAGTTGAGGTCAAAAGATTAGATACACCTTGCAGAATCGGCAAAATGTTAATTAATTTACCAAAATAAGAGAGATCATGCAAAATGTATGTTATTTTTTTTTATTCATTACTGACCTGAATAAGATATTTCACATAAAAGGCATTTACATATAATCCACAAGAGAAAATAATAGTCGAATTTATAAAAATGACCCCGTTCAAAAATTGACATACACTTGATTCTTAATACTGTGTTGCTACCTGAATGATCCACAGATGTGTTTTTTTTTAATAATAGTCCCTTGTTTGTCCTGAAGTGTTAAACTGCCCACTGTTCTTCAGAAAAATCCTTCAGGTCCCACAAATTATTTGGTTTTTCAGCATTTTTATGTGTTTGAACCCTTTCCAACAATGACTGTATGATTTTGAGATCCATCTTTTCACACAAAGGACAACTGAGGGTCTCGTATGCAGTTATTACAGAAGGTTCAAACGCTCACTGATGCTTCAGGAGGAAAATTGATGCATTAAGAGCCAGGGGTTGAAAACATTTTGAATTTAAAGATCAGGGTAAATTTAAATTATTTTGTCTTTTGAGAGACAAGTATCTTCTTTAGATTCTGAAGGGCTGTACTAAATGGAAAAAAGATATTTAGGCAGATATGTACACATCTTTATTCTGTTCAAAAGTTTACACCCCTGGCTCTTAATGCATTGTGTTTCCTTCTGAAGCATCAGTGAGTTTTTTAACCTTCTGTAATAGTTGCATATGAGTCCCTCAGTTGTCCTCAGTGTGAAAAGACGGATCTCAAAATCTTAGTCATTGTTGGAAGGGTTCAAACACACAAAAATGCTAAAAACCAAAGAATTTGTGGGACCTAAAGGATTTTTCTGAAGAACAGCGGGCAGTTTAACAAAATTTTAAAAGTTTAACAATTTCCTGTAAAAGACAGTTTAGAAAGTGAACACCCATAGGTTTTTTTTTTTTTTACTTGCTGTTAATTTAAGTTTTAGATAAGGTAACCAGTATTAATGTTTCTTCAGGTCTAAGGTATACATGGCAGATCTGGAATCTGGCTTGCATTATCTACTAAGGGTTGAACTCGCCACCCACAAGACCTTAGAAGGAGAAGAACTCAAAACTTTCAAGGACTTTGTAACAGTTGTCGCCAAGGTACACAACTTTTTCTTTGCACTTAAGCTGTCTTCTCGCACTGAAATGGTTTATTATTAGAACAGTGAAATTTACAGGGTTGTATCTTACTTGGCCTATTTGATTGTAGCTATTTCCTGGTCGCCAATCTGTGGTGAAACTTCTCGAGACGTTGCTAGAATGGCTAGTCAGTTTACCTTTGGAGAAGATCCCCTACGATGCCATCCTGGACTTAGTAAACAACAAGATGAGGGTAAGACCGTCACCCATTACACAGCTTATTCATTGTCAGACCATCTCATAAAGCCTCTTAAGTTTTTAGTTATTTTTTGTGCATGTGACAAAAGCATAAACCAGTATTTTAGTGGTTTTAAAGAGCTCTGTTTGTATTATTCTCAGATCTCAGGGCTGTACCTGAGTGAGCAAGTGCAGTGGGTTGGATGCCAGGGTAGTAGTGTGGCACTAAGAGGATATCCCTGCTCCCTCTGGACTCTGTTTCACGTTCTGACTGTGCAAGCTGCCAACCGACCTGATGCTCTAGCCAACACTGGTATGAGCGGGGAAATCCCTTCCTCTTAATCAACCAGAAACATGTGCGAGATGATCCCAGGGGTTGCTATTGTCATTGTAGATTTGTAAACTGAGACTAAAAGTTCAGTATAAATAATTCTGTAATATAATATGTTGCTGTTTGGTCTGTAACAAGTAGGTTAGTGGGTGTGTTTTATTAGTTCCTGTTCTTCATTGCTACAATTAGTTTAAACCCACCTTATTCCTTTCAGGGTTTGAGGATGATCCCTTGGCAGTGCTTCAAACCATGCGTCGCTACATTGGGACCTTCTTTGGTTGCCAGCAGTGTGGGAAGCATTTTGAGGAAATGGCTCAGGAGTCTCTGAACCAGGTCAAGTCTGTTGATGATGCAGTACTGTGGCTGTGGAGAAAACACAACCAGGTTAATGCAAGACTCACAGGTAAGACAAAAAAATGTGCATTTTGATAATCATGAGTGACAAAATATATACATTAGTGATCAAAGGTTTGGGGTCAGTAAGTGATTATTTTAAGAAAATATTATTTCTACAGCAAGAATGCATTCAATTAATCATTAACCGTAAATGCTTTTTAATGTTATAAAAGATTTTTTCAAATCAGTTCTGTTTCTATTCATCAAAGTATCCTGAAAAAATGTTTCACAGTTTCCACAAAAATATTAAGCAGCACAGCACTAAATCAGCATATTAGAATGATTTCTGCAGGATCACGTGACACTGAAGACTGGAGTAATGACTGTTGATAAATTCAGCTTTGCCATTACAGGAATAAATTATATGTAAAATATATTCAAATCGAAAACAGTTATTTTAAAGTGCCCCTATTATGCCATTTCCAACATTGTCTTTCATGCAGTGTGTAATCTGCAAAGTGATCTGCAAAGTTGTAAAGCTAAGAGTGCACAATAAATAAAGTTACTGTCTCCCAAAAGAAAGAATTGATTCTGAACAGCCTAAACGAGTGGTTAGTAATTCAACATAATTTAACGGCTACACGTCACAATGTAACACATTTGCATAATTACCGCATATGTTCTACATGGCTGACAGGGTCAGAAATGAACTTTTCCATTGCCCCCTGGAATTGTTTTTTTTTTTTTTTAAGGGGCATTTTTTTACATTTGTAAGGGCATTTTTTTATCGTCACCTTATTATTATAAAACATTTTTTTTACCTATTTAACCAATTACTTTAATCAATATTTCAAACTTTTATCAAGCTTTTTTTTAATCTAAATTATACATGTAAATAAACAGGAACTCATAGGGCTGCAATATTATGACTAAAAACATTATTGTAAATTATTGCTTTTTATATTGTAATAAGGATTAAATAATATCGATATAGAAAACAATATAAAATGGTTTTGTTTCGTTTTGGGTACGTGGCTTCACAGACAAACATGTCAGTCCACGACGTTAGCCAAGTCTAGCACAAGTTATGCAAAAACTCCTGTTGTAATCACTTTACTAAGTGCCTGTGATTCAACAAATGCTTTTGATTGGTTTTAACTAATTGTTTGAGAATTGTTGGAAAATTAGGTGATATTAAATGCATATTTTGAAAAAACAAAAGTTTTTTTTTTTTTTTTTACTTTGCATGCATGTAAACCTATTGTTGGAGACTCCTAAAACAATATTAGGGTCCTTAAAAATGGCATAATGGATAAACTTGAAATTGTAATAATATTTCACAATATTCCTGTTTTTACTGTGGCTTTGAGCATGAGAAACTTAATTCAAAAACAACATAAAAATCTTACCAACCCCAAACTTTTTGACTGTAGTGTAGGAAAAAAAAGGAATTAAAAAGGAAAACTGGTAAGGAAGAATGGGAAAATAAAGGAAAAGGAAAAATGAAAAAGAAAAACAAAGAAAGAGGGAAAAACAGAATTATGGTTAAAACAGTTAAGACACATGAAGACAAATGTAAAAACAGCGAGGAGGGAAGAAAAAAAAGCACTGGAGAGAAAAGGGAAAGGAACAAGAATTGAAACTGCAAGGAAAAAAGGTGGGAGAAAGGATGGGGAACACATGTAGAGAGAAAGAAAGAAGGATGGGAAGCATAAAGAGGAAAGACATAAAGGATAGAATGCAAAGGTGAGAGGAAGAAGAAAAGATAGTAACACAGAAAGTATGATGTAAAAAAAGGAAAAAGAAGAGGAAAAAAAGAAAATAAGTAGGAAGGAAAGAAGGTATGCAATTGGGACTGAAAAGGAAAATACATGAAGGGAGAAGGCAAGAAGTGCAGAAGAAGAAGAAGTGAAGCAAGAAAAGGAAAAGGAAAAAAAAAATAAAAGAAAGGAAGGAAAATGGACAGGAGGGAAGGATGGAGTGAAGGGCAGAAAGAATGAAACTTGGACTGGAAAGAAAGAGAAATAAAGAAAGAAAGAAGTGGAAAAAGAACTAGAAAGAGAGAAAAAGAGGTGGAAAGAGAGAACTAGAAATAAAGACCTGGAAAGAGAGAAATAACTGGAAATAAAGAAAGAAAGGAACAGGAGGGCTGGACTAGAAAGAAAGAAAGAAAGAAGTGGAAAAAGAACTAGAAAGAGAGAAAAAGAAGTAGAGAACTGAAAAAAAAGAACTAGAAAGAAAGAAAGAAAGAAAAACAGAGAAAGAATGGAAAAATAGAGAAAGAATTAGAAATAAAAAGAACTAGAAAGAAAGAAAGAAAGAAAGAAAGAAAGAAAGAACGGAAGGAAAATGGACAGGGGAAGGATGGAGAGAAGGGCAGAAAGAATTAAATTTGGACTGGAAAGAAAAGAAAGAAGGAAATAAAGAAATGAAGTGGAAAAAGAACTGGAAAGAGAGAGAAATAACTGGAAAGAGAGAAAGAAGGAAAGAACTGGAAAGAACTAGAAAGACCAAAGCAATAACTGTAAAAAGAAAGAACTGGAAAGAGAAAAAGAAAGAACTGCAAAGTAAGAAAAAACTGGAAAGAAAGAAAGTAAGAAATAAAGAACAAGAAAGAAAGAAAAAGAAAGTGAGAAAGAACTGGAAAGAAAAAAGAACTAGAAAAAAGGAGAAAGATGCAAAGAGAAATTCAGGAAGAACTATGATCATATTTTAATAACCATACTGTAATATATACATACTATTTATATGTAAAGTTCTCATATGCATGCTAGCAGACGTCACCCTCATAGCTGATTGCACTCATTATGCAGGTTCAATGAGCGAGGACCCCATGTTTCCTAAGACTCAGTGGCCGACTCCTGATCTCTGTCCCACATGCCATGAGGAGCAAGAAGGTCTTCATGTCTGGAACGAACAGATGGTGCTTGCCTTCCTCAAACAACACTATGGTGCCTCAAACATCTCCCCAAAATACTCCAGCAACAGCCATCCAGAGCCAGGCCATCCTGCTCCCGACAAACCCAAAGCCATAACCAAACCCAACAGCAACGTTCACCTCAACCACAAGCTAAAACCATCACCTGACAGCGCTCCTAAACACCAGAAGCGAACTGACATCGATGATGCAGGAGAGAAGTACAGGGGTGTCCAGATAGAAGCCAGGCCAGGCATGACGTTCCTAGGTCTAGGATTCTCCAGCGTGGACATGAGTCTCTGCGTGCTGCTCTACGCCCTCTCCTGCGTCTTCCTCATGTTCATGTTTTTCTTCTTCCGCTTTCGCTCAAAGAGATGGAAAGCCAGAAACTACCGGCCTTACGTATAGCGGAGCTGGAAAACTGTGGATAAGGTGAATGTAATATATGAAACCCCTGCCAAGTGTTGAAGGAGACTTTTAATTTATTTGATTATTTTTATTTGTTTCCGTTTTTGTTGTTGTTGATGTTTTTGTGAAGTGTTTTCTAATGAAGAACTTGTTGAAAGTTTAACTCGTGCATCAGGCCTAGTTGTGCGAACGAGCACCTGTTAGCGAGTATTTCTCAACCCTAAACAAACAGAGATGAGGATTTAACAGGAGAAACTATTTTATGATAGTGAAAGTAACAACCTAGGTCAAAGTATATTTTTATGAATATTCTACATTATTTATAGAGATTTTTATCCAAATAATATATCCTAAGTTTCTCACAGGGTATATATCGCTCTCTATGAAAGTCACTCTGTCCCCATATTTCTGTTTGATGGTCCAAAAAACACTTGGGAGCATGATTTATTCTGTTGCTCAAGGTCGCTAGCAGAGAAGCCAGTGACATGTAACACACTGCCTGTCAATGACCAGATGTGGAAAAACCCTCGGTTTTGTTACTCTTGTGGTACATTGAAACAGTTATTTTCTTTTTTAGTCTGCATGTGAAGTCACAAAAAGAGCTACAGTGGTGCATTAAGTTAATTTTAAGCTTTGTTTGATTTCTATAGTTTTTTTTTAACCTAGTCAAAATGCTTCAGAATTGGTTGTATTGGTCTAGTCAGCAGTTATGGATTTAAAATTACTACAATAATCTCTTCCAAAAAACAAAAAGGTGTCAAATTGTCAGATTTTTTTAGTACTCAGTAATACTGAGCACACTTAGTGAGTAACCTTTATTCATATTCTCAGTTTTTTTTTTCTATAGATTAGAGACTCTTTTGAACTGGAATTTATTTTATTTTATATATATATATTTTTTTTTTTGTCCAAGTCACTGTAAAAATAAATGCATTCTGTTGTTGAGCTCATAGAAAACACACTATACATGTTGAACCTTAAGGAAAATGATTATTACAGTATTCTCAGAGTAGTGCTGTCAAACGATTAATCGCATCCAAAATACGTTTTTGTTTAGATAATATGTTTAAATAAACGTTTTTGTTTATAATATTATGTGTATAATAAATATACACAGTACACACACACATAGTATGTAAACAAAAACTTATTTCGGATGCAATTAATCGCAATTAATCGTTTGACAGTACTAACTCAAAGGATTCCTGATCGCAGACACTTATTGTTCGAAATTTATATTACTACAGCAGTATTTTGATTCAAAGTTTAGAATTAAAATGTGATGATATTGTAAAACTTTCAATATCATTATAAGCATTAGGTTTGTGGATTGAATTGTACTATGTTCCGCTTGTAATATTTATTTCGTGGAGCAGTGTTAATGTGGACCTGAGGCTAAATATTTCTGAAGATTTTTTAATAAACTACAGCTTCTGTGTTGTGACAGTATATGTGCACATAATGGTGGCCTTCTAAGCTGCTCCAAATGAACGGCTGTAAATTACATTGCATTTCATTATTATTTCCAGTGCTTTAAGAAGTATATTTTTATGTAAAGACTATTTTGTGGGGGGTGGGGATGGGGGGGGTGTTGTTCTGTATATATGTAATTTGTCCTTTCAGAGGAGTCGTTGCATTTTGTATGAAGAACACTGTACGTTGTCTTTCAAATAAAAATGTATAATTCCCATCATTTTCGAGTTTATAACTACCAACTGTGTATCTATATCCATCAATGATTTGTAATGTATACATGTTTCTTTTTGAGATCATTTTTCTAAAGAGCCGTTCTCAAACGATCATTTGTCAAGAGCACAGTCGGATGTACCGTCCTAAGAACACGGTGTAACTGCAACTTTCAAGTCTAAGCACACTGGGAGGTCATTTAAGTTTTCTATTGCTGTAAGTCTGTGTCTGGCCTCTAGTAGGCAGTATGGAGCATGCCTTTCCCCACCAGCTCAGACTGCAGTCTGTTTTCCCCAGGGACATCATACATGTGCCCATACTAACGCTGTCTATTACTAGAGCTCCAGCTGTCAACTTAACAGATGTCTGCACAGGCACGCTTGTTTCCAAACATGAAAAAACTTGCTATGTTCATCTCTTCAGACTGGAAGAGGACATTTTCCTCAATGATGAATGTGTGGAAACAAAGTTTGAGGGCAGTTTCTTAGTGTGTCACGTTTTGCGTTTTTCCCCTCTGCTTGACACAGTTTCACAGCTTTTTAAAGAGTCCAGACAGACAGCCGCAATCAAGTTTTGCAGTCTTCGCAGGGCGTGCGTCTGCTACACTTTATCGATTTATTATAATTTTTTGCTGTTAATATTAGACAGAAGACTGGAACACGTCAGTTTGTCTCTAATAGCGCTGACTCACGCCGTAGCCCGTCGGCGTCTCAGCATTAAAAGCCAGCGAATCAGAGACAGAAGCATAGCGCCTTCTTCCCCACTTTGCTGAGACGCTGCTTTACTGCCCCACTGCTCTGTACTCAACTCTTACTTGCACACTACAGTCTTTCAGCCATCTGCCTTAAAATGGTTCTCGGTTTGATGTACTGATCTGACATTCAGGGCAGCTTTGAGGCTGAGTCTCTTTTCTTTCTCTTATCGGTTGAGTATCTGTCTGATGCCGTGTTGGCACATCTGATTGGGTATGCAGACTCTGTACTGAGCATGCCAGCCTGTGACAGGGACTGCAATGCAGAGCTGCTCTCCTGGCACACACCATTTGTCTGCCCTTAATGTAAATAATCCTGAGCACGGAGCCGATCATGGCAGAGACGGCTTCTGATGGATTACGTGTCTGGACGGATTCGGGTTGGTGCATGCGGGGCGCACGCTCCCGTTCTTGTCTATTCTTCGTGTGTTGACGCTCAAATAAAAGTGAGCCATTGCTCTCTCTCTCTCTCTCTTTCTGTCTTGCCTGTCTTTTGTCTCCATCGCACATGAACACGTTTACTCTCTGCAGGGCAGTTATCCGCATCAGGCTCTCTCTCTTTCTCTGTCTCTCTCTCTCTCTCTCGCTCGATCTCTCTCTCTCACTCTGTGTCCTTAAATGACTTTCCTTCAGTCTCACTCCCTCCCCCTCTCTCCCTAGTCTCTGTGTCTGTGCCTATAGCCTCTCTCCCCCTTTCTGTGACATACAGTAGATGGTGCATCGATTGCACACAGACGCTTGCTTTCCCTCTCGCTGGCTCAGTCCTGTACGGGGAGGAAGCGGACGGATTGAGACGTATCTCTCTGCTTCTCAAGCTACCTTTCCTCATGCTGAGCTGCTGTGAGGAGCCTGCCTGCATTCTCTCTCTCTCATCTCGGAAGATTCTGCTATAGAGGTCAGGTAGTGGCGGGGTGGAGAGGGAGGGTGGGCGGGTGGGATTGTGGGTCACTTTTCAGCTTCTTTTGAATACTCCAGGCAAGCTTATGCTGAGTTGCCAAACATGCAGACTCTAGTAATGTTGGGGTGAAGAGAGCTGTTTACCAAGGGAGTTGCTGTGCAGCATTTCTGTCGCATTTTTCTGCTGTGTCTGCACCAGATAAACATTGTGTGACTTTTGAATCTAGTCATTTTCTGTTTGTTACCTCATTAAGCTGGTCCACCTTCATTTTGACTTTCTGCTGTCTTAGATGTCTGGTGAGAACATCCTGTCTTCTCCAGAGATCTGAAACGGGCATTATGTCTCAGCTCCTGCACATGGAGATTCCAAACTTCGGCAGCACTGTTCTGGACAGCCTGAACGAACAGCGGCTGCTGGGCCAGCACTGCGATGTGGCCATCATGGTCAACGGACAGGCCTTCAAGGCCCACCGTGCCGTTTTGGCGGCCAGCAGCCTCTACTTCCGTGATCTGTTCAGCGGTAGTGCCCAGACGCTCTTTGAGCTGCCCTCGTCCGTGGCCCCGTCCTGCTTCCAGCAGATCCTATCCTTCTGCTACACGGGCCGGATGACGGTGAGTGCCAGCGATCAGCTGATGGTCATGTACACCGCAGGCTACCTTCAGATCCAGAACATCGTAGAGCGAGGAATGGACCTCATGTTCAAGGCCAGCGCTCCATACTGTGACTCGCAGACATCTGCCACAGACGATCCCCCGAGCCCAAACAACAACAACTCCTCCCTGTTGCTAGGCGACCAGCCCACAACTGTCTGCAAGATCAAGGAAGAGAAGCTGGAGACCCCGGTGTGTGCTCAGAACGGGGAGCTGAAGCACTCCGAGGAGGACAGGGGACCAAGGGTCAGATCTTTGAGGAATGGCACTCTTTTCTACACAAGTGGAGGCGTGAACGGGGTCATTCCTGTGATGCACGCTTACGAGCACTCGACCCGAGATCACGCCAGTCCCGGTGCCTCCAGCCTCCCGACCACAGACAGCCCAACTTCACACCAAAACGAGGAGGAGGACTTCGAAGACGACTCGTACGAGAGCCTGACCAACGGGAAGATCTTCGGGGGCTCGTCCGGGATCTATAGCAGTAAATGTCTTTTAGTGGACTTCTCATTTGCTCCGTTGCAGCTCGAAACACTACGGATTTATCCCTGTGAGTGTGATCTGTTGTCTCTCTTCCCAGTGCAAGAGAAGATGGAGGTGTCCTCCCTGCCTCTGTCCTTGGAGAACCGTTTCTGTGTGCTGTTAGGAGGAGACAGAGAGGCTCTGCCTGCCGGACTCATCAGCCAGATCGGCTACCGTTGCCACCCCGCTCTCTACACAGAGGGCGACCCTGGAGAGAGGCTGGAGCTGATTGCAGGTGAGGCCTGAATAATAGCAGCCTGTCTGAAACTCCATGTCCATCTGAATTATTTATCAGTTCAGACTGAGTCATTTGAGTCACTGATTCAGAGCTAAGGTCTCCTTGTTTCTCTGTTGTTGGTGCTGGGGAAGGATCTGGTGTCTTCATGACTCGTGGGCAGCTGATGAACTGTCACCTCTGCGCCGGGGTCAAACACAAAGTCTTGCTGAGGCGCCTTCTTGCTGCTTTTTTTGACAGGTCTAAAACCTTACAGATGTGTGTATGCGTATCTGTACAATGTCTCCGTTCTGCAGTAAAAATAGCCAAGCAGAGATGGAATCAATGTCCTCACATTCAAATGTTTCAGTATATTGTGTTTGATAACTATAAGGAGCGCATGGTGTTTTGAAAAAATATTGTGTGTGTGCCCTCCAGTGGTTGACTATGGTATTTTGACTGCAGGAACACACTGGCTGACAGCTGTGGGACTGGAATACGTTCCTCCAACTGTGATCCCAATCGCAAACCACTGGACAGTCGTATACTCAACACAGTGAAACGTGAGTGACCCTTTTAATGTATATTTCTGGTTTTGGTGTGCATGATTCATAGGTTTAAAAGTCTTGTCAAAATCTTTCATCAAAACTTTCCTTGCCTCCAGTGTCCCCTTTTCGTGATACAATATGTTACAGTGTGGAAGTGAAATAATTTAAATGTCAACTTGAAGCATTAATATTCCCTTTTTCTCCCTCTTTTATCATTAGTCTACTGTCAGAACTTTGCCCCAAACTTCAAAGAAAGTGAGATGAATGTGATCGCTGCAGACATGTGCACCAACGCCCGGAGAGTTCGCAAGCGCTGGCTCCCTAAGATCAAGTCCATGCTTCCAGAGGCGATCGAGGTGTACAGGGGGACTGCGGTCCTGAGCCAGGTGGAAGGAGCTACCCAGCCAGGCGGTGGCTTTCCCTTTGAGTCAGAGTTCAAACACCTGGCAGCATCAAATCTGACTCTGGAGCAGCATCTCTATGGAGACTGCAGAGAGACACTGAGGAATGGCTCTCACTTCAATATGGAAGAGAGGTCCCAAAAAGGTGAAGAAGCCAAGACTGAGCCAGGCCGAGCCAAAGAGCCAGACACCCCGCAGGAAGTTGAAAGGCTTCCGGAGAGCCCCGAGAGAGCGGCCAGTGTGCTCGCCCTCAACCCTGCCAGCAAGAAAGGGGAGAAAGAGCGTGCAACCAGCAGCCCCAGATCACAGAGAGAGGAACAGAACAGACAGAGACCACCAAAAGACGATGAGTGACTTCCTCCACTTCATACTATTAAAAAACTGGTCTGCAGCTTCTCACACCAAAAAGGATCACTATCAGTAAAGGCGAATCTCTCATGCCACTGAACATTACATTAAAGCTGCATGATCATGGGAACTGGACATATAACATTTTTTCCAGGACAGACTGAAAAACGTCTTTATTAAATACAGTTGTGATTACAAGTTTACCTACCCCATGCAGAATCTACAAAATCCTTGTTTTAAAAATAAGGGATCATAATTGTTCCATTTTAGTTTATTCCTCACCTTATGAAGCTATTTGAGAGGTATTTACAGTTATTCCACAAGACAAAAAAAATTTAATTTATACAACCGATCCTTCTCAAAAGTTTACACACCCTTGGAATTTAATATCATACCTTGCCTCCTCAAGCATCAGTGAATGTTTGTAGGACTTCTGTGATAGTTGTGCATGAGTTTCTGTTTTGTCCTGAGCAGTTAAGCTGTTTTTGACGAAGCCTCCAGGTCCCAAAAGTTATTTGGTTTCCCAGCATGCTCTGCACATTTGAGTTCTTCCCTACAGTAGCTATATAATATCCAGTTTTCCTGCTCTGGACAATTGAGGGACTCGTGCAAAACTTGTTTTGATGCTTGAGGCAACTTATAATATTAAGAATCAAAGGTATGTAAACGTCTGATTAGGATTTTTTTGTAATTTATTTATTTTTTCTTGTGAAATACACACAAATATCTGTTATGCAGCTTCTTCAGGGCAGTACTAAATTGCTAAAAAAACAAAACAATTTTATGATCTAATTTTTAAACAACACTACAT
Organism: Garra rufa; assembly: GCF_049309525.1. Taxonomy (NCBI): domain Eukaryota; kingdom Metazoa; phylum Chordata; class Actinopteri; order Cypriniformes; family Cyprinidae; genus Garra; species Garra rufa. Next base: position 19,869,570 of record NC_133365.1, read on the forward strand.
GTCTTACTGATTCCCCAAGGGGTATGCAAACATCTGAGCACGACCGTCTAAGAAATTGTAAGGATCTTTAATGAAGCCATTTAAATGAAGCATACGTAAATACCGGCACATATACAAGCCCAGTACATTAAGGCAAACTGCAGTGCGTTTTTTATGAAAGCATGTGATGCATAAGCTCTGGCATTTCTGACTAAATACTCTTGCCAATTACAGAAACAAATGGATCATGGACTTTTGCATGGCAAAAACAAGTGAAGGACAAAGGCTCTCCTTAATATAACATGACTTACATGCTTCAGAAATCAACTATACTGCTTTGACTCTAGCAGGGACAGTGGGGTTGCTATGTACAAAGCTGACTGTGGGACTGCTGAGTTCAGTACAGTAAGGGAAGCTGAACAGAGAACAACAGTTCTCTAGAGAGCAGCCTGGACTCTCAGTTTTCCCTCTCAAGCTTTTTAATCTTACTCTTGTTCTCAAGCTGCTGTATAGTAAATGCTTGCCTGTTTTTTTGCATATCAGCTGGTCTGGACATTTGAAACGTGATTGTATGATTGTTTTTGGAAGCGAAATAAAGGAAAGGATTATTTTGAGGGATAATTAGGTTATGCCTATTATTGTTTGTTAAAAAGGACTTACAATGTAATTGATTTAGCGTGGATGAAACATGAAAACATCAGCATAGTTTTACTTGAATGCATCAAATACAGGTCTAGATGAACAGAGATAGATACAGAATTCATTATTGTTAATAGGATTATAATTTTCTTATCTAACATCTCATTTGCCTACCTGTATTACTCAAATATCTTAAACTAAATTTTGTTCAAGTCATACAGATTTTCTTCCTTAAATACATGGATCAATCTCTGCATCTGTTCCTCTAACAGGCAGTTTTGTCTCCTTTACCCTGCAAAAGAATAACATTGTTCATTTTCCAGATATCATTGACTATGTTCTTTGAATTATTAAACTACTAAGATGGAACATATTCCACAGCTGCCCAAAAAATAACCTGTGATTGGGGCGAGGTAAACAGCATATTGTGGTACGTGTGATGATTTTGTGATGATCTTTCGATAGCACATCCTGATCTTTTTCCAGATGCCTCCAGATGTTGCAGAAATCACGAACAGCACAACATCTCTCGCAGTTTTTCAGTTGCTCGTTCTCTAGCCGAAAGAGATTCCAAATAAAACGTCTGGTCGAACAAAAAGAAACATTTAAGGAGATGAATACATCAAATAATAAATATTCCGCTAAATAGTCAAAAAAGCAATGTTTACTTAGAAACTGCTAGCAAATTTCACAAATAATTACAATGAAAACGCAACTAACACATTGAATTAAATGCAACGCTTTGAAATAGAAAGACTGAAATAATATTTTTTTTGTCAAATACAGTCTAATAATCTTTTTTACAGTTTATAAACGGATTGCTTAAAGCACAATGTAATCCTGAAAATTTCTCCTATGAGTCAGCAGCTACTCTAAAATTTAAATTACAGCAAAATGTAATTTGCGCTGATCATCCTGGATTACAAGTTTCCATACTGCTGTCTTGCTGCTTAGAGCGTGTGACTGAAATCTAACCTGAGGACTTCCAGTTGTGCCAGCAGGGCACTTGCTGTGGCAGCTGCAGCTGAATCCTTCATCTGAGCCAGGAGGATATTTATAGCCCAGGAGACCCGCAACAGCACATCCGCTAGCATGGCTGCATAGTAGTATGACTGAAAGAGCACATCTCTCAATATTAAAGAATATTGAAGCGCTGATATAGCCTCTGACAGAGATTTAATGCCAACTTTTCAGGCTGAAACTTCACAAGATGTCAATGTAAAATGCTTGTCACTGTCACTGTCACTGTCAAAACAAGACTAAATCACAAACATCAAATTGTGACTTTGGAGCTGTGATTTGTCATGTATGGTCAATTTGACTAAATAATACCTATGCTGGATCTTAAATGTTGACAGCGCAAAGGGTTTAGTACACTGGTATCTCAAAGCTTTTCTAACCTAGATTGAGATTTAATATCACATTTTTGTACAATGTGATAGACATTTATGGGAATGTGAAAAGGAAAAGTTCACCCAAAATGTGTAAAATGTCAATTTTATTAACCATCATAACTCAAACCATAAACCTTTATTTCTTATAAAATGATATCCTGGTCACTTTTAATACAGTGAAAGTCTATAAGGATTGGGGATGTCAGCAGGGTTGCCAGATTTGTGTAACAAATCCTAACTATTAACCAATTAAAAATAGCTCAATGACCAATTAAACTAGCCTAAATAGCAAAACACTTATACCTGAAGTATATAGTTCACTGTAATTTTTATACTTGAAAATCACTGTAAAGTAGTGGTCTTTTTTCATCAATAACTTCATATTGGGGTTGGTAAACTTTTGTTTCAACTGCTTGTAAAATCACAATTTACAGTTCAAGATCTAAAATAAACATTACAAGATAAGTTTTCTGTCAATGGAAAACGCTTCTGTAAGTAACAATTTTCTTCTTTTCTGTCTATGGTCTATATGGCAGCCCATAGAACCACTTACAGGAAAGTTATGAAATATGGCACACAGATCTACAGTCTCAATATTAACCATAGCAAATTTGGAGGCTCTATCTCAAACTGTCTAGCGCCACCAAGAGGTCAAATTTGCACTCATGTTTCTGCTAATAACTTTTAAACCATAAGGTCTAGAAGCAAAATTCTTTTTCCCTCCGAAATTCTTTTTCCCTCTTTTCCCTTTATTTTGGTGTGAATGAATTTGAAATAATTCACGCAAAAATTGACGCTTTCGAGGATTCTGACCAAACTTGTTACGTGTTACACCAAGCATGTACTGAGGGCACACGAGTAGTTACGGCACAGCGCCACCTAATGGTGAAAAGATATTAAAATTACATTTTTGTTTATCATTTCTGAACAAATAATTGTTTATCATTTTTGACCAAATATTCATAAGTGTTCTTGTTCGGTTCAGAGCAAATCAAACAACACCCAATTTTTCTATGTCAGCTATTTTACGGTTGGAAAATCTTGAATTTTGTAGTACAATGCTAGCCTAGAATCTAGACGCGCCCCTAGCGGCAGCAAATTACATTTGCTTCCAAGGTCAGTCTAGTTACTCTCAATTCACTTAAAATTCCGAAAAATCCAAGATGTACCGGGCCAATCACGAGTCGGTGGGCGGGCTTAACATGATGACGACTGACCTGCGACCATAAATTCCGTCAGACATGAATTCCTGGTTCCGTGAATTAAGCGTGGAAAACTGAACAGTATTTATATAATTTTTTACTTTTGATACACAGCCACGTCCATGTGTCCTGAGCAGGAGCTCGTTACATCTGAACGCGCTGTGGTGTAGAATACGCAAACACCGGAAGCGATCTGTGGCTTGTATACGACACTCATTGTTTACACAGCACAAGAGATTGTGGATATAGCGGCTATTCAAAATGGTAATTACTTGCGCTTGTCCTGGTTGTTCAAACCCATTTAAAGCTAAAAGATTACGTTTGCTTGCGCAAACTCATCCTGGACTTTTTCACCGATTTCCCCTTCCGGTGTTTGCGTATACTACACCAGAGCGCGTCCACATGTGACGAGTCGAATCATAGATATGCTAAACTCGTGCTCATGACGGATGGACGTGGCTGTGTATCAAAGGTAAAAAGAAAATGATATAAATACTGTTCATTTTCTTGCAAAACCCGATCGTTTCATGTCTTAGGACATCAATGTATCATCACGAGCCGCAGGGTGTAATTTGGATTTGTCTGTGCATGTTTACTTTTAAAGGTTTAGTGCCCATCTATGTCTATTATTTGGCTGACAGACTGCACAGTGCACTGATTTTTGTTAAAAATCTTCGTCGCTCTGACTACGTCACCCGACCGACTACGTCTCTGATTGGTTGTAGCGCTATCCTATTGCGTGGAGAGGAGTTTGAAAGACAACCGTTTATCCCACCCCTCCGGTTGAGCCCTGTCTATGGAGAGTGCCCAGACCCTACATTTATGTGGGTCTGGCTTGCCAGGCTAGTACAATGCTGTATTTTTCAAACGCTTTAGCATATTGTTATGAATCTTATGGAACTGCATGTGGGAAAGTTATCAAATTTGGCATTATGGCTAGAGGACAGTCTTATTAACCACAGCAAGTTTGGAGTCTCTATCTCGAACTCTCTAGCGCCACCAACAGGTCAAATTTACAATCATATTTCTGCTAATAACTTTTGAACTGTAAAGTCTAAAATCAAAATAATTTTTCTCTCTTTTCCCCTTGTTTTCATGTTAACAAATTTGATGAAATTCATGCAAAAATGGACATGAGGTTATGTCCTAGCAATGCTTTAGAGAATTCGGACCAAACTTGGTAAGTGTTATACTGAGCATGACCTGAGGGCACATGAATGGTTTCAGCACAGCACCACCTAATAGTCAAAAGATATTCAATTTGGACATTTTTTGTTTATAATTTATAAACAGTTTGGCCAGAGTGATCTTGTTAGATTCGTTATGCGGCATACTGAATTAACTGATACCTAATTATCCTATGTCAGCCATTTTGAGGGTGGACCATTTTGAATTTTGTAGTACAATGCTGTAGTTTTCAAACAATTTAGTGTATTGTTGTGAATCTTATAGAACTGCTTGTGGGAAAGTTATTAAATATAGCATTATGGATAGAGTACAGTCTCATCATTAACCACAGCAAGTTTGGAGTCTCTATCGCAAAATCTCTAGCGCCACCAACAGGTCAAATTTACAACCATATTTCTGTTAATAACTGTAAAGTAAATAAATAAATAATAAATAAATAAATAATCTTCTACTCCATATGACTCATACACTATATTCTGAAGCGATACTATAGCTTTGTATGAAGATAAGACCAAACATTTAGGGTGAACCATTCCTACAATACAGCATATACTAACAAAGACAATCTCCAGTTCAAAACCAAAAAACTGTTTATAAAAATTGTGTTAGAAGTGTATAACTCTTACCTGTTGGGAGAACACCAACTCGTCTTTTAGCAGGCCATTTCCCTGAAGCAATCCCCAGTCCATCCTTAAATCCCAACTCACTGTAACTAGAACACCTGTACAGGTAGCCATGGCCCATATATACAGGTATATCCTCCCTTCCACAAGCGGAGCAGATCTCTCTGTCACACACACACACAGACTGAGCATTATCACACTTCAAGGTCCTTTATTATCTTAAAGGTCTCATATTGTCAAAATCGAAATTTCCTGGCTTTTTTTTCATGATAACTGAGGTCTAGGGGCTATGTAACTACCATATGAGTTTCAAAACAGTCAATCCACAGTAAACTGCACACAGCCTGCTTAAAGTAGCTGTTCATTTTCACGAGCCACTGTGACTTCCGCAAAGATGTGACGTCCGATCTACTCAGTCACCACCCTGAGCACCGACCACCGTCCCACCCTCCTTTTGTCAAACCCAGACAATATCGTGTCCATAACATTGCTAAGCAACAACAACACGAAAACAAGTCGAGAAAACCCTGTTCAGTCATAGATGTTGAAACTACATCACTGCACGGGCTTCAGAACAATGTGAATATAAGAGACCACTGGCACGTCAACTTCAGCCTCTTTCACACAGCGATTCCGGTAAATACACGGATAATGTGTCCCATGATTTGTTCCGGAGTTGTTTGATTTGGTTCATTCACAGTTGTTTTCCGGAATCTGTGTGTGCTTTACACACAACCCATAAAGACATGTGACGTTTGAATGTGAGATGTAATGCGACACATACGTTTCACTAAACTGAAACTAACCTGAACAAACTGTGCTTCAGCGCTGATAGTGAGGAGCTGGCTCTGCCCGATCGCCGCTTGCGCTTCATTCCACTTTGCACGTATTTTTTCGTTGTGAAGAGTCGCATGATAACGTGCATCATCACTACAACACTGCCTTTATGGTTCTGGCTTTTGTTCACACAGCGCTCGTTCCCGTAATTTTCCAGAATCAGCGAGCATTGTGAAAGGGGCTTTACTAAAGCAACAGTTATGTAGCTTACTGCATTCGGTGTTTGAAAAAGAAAACACATTAATGATCATTCTGAAATATCCTGTTGAGTATCAGCAGGCTAGGCTCTCTCTATGGCTCTGGGCTGAGGCTCGGCTAAAGCATACATGACCGTAGTTAACTGTGGTTGGCCTGGCTGTGCGTCACTCAGAAAACAACAGGCCAATCAGAAGAGAGGCTCATGAATATTAATTAGATGGGCCAAAATCGACTTGTTTTTGACAGAGCTCCTAAAAAAGGAGCTGTAAAAATATATTGAGATGGATTTTGGCACTTATACCGCAAACATATATTCTTAAGGACATCAACAACTAAAATAAACCTCCAGAAATGTGTACAATATGGGACCTTTAAGGTGCGTTCACACCGGACGCGAATGAAGCGGCAAGCGCGAGTGATGTACATGTTAAGTCAATGCAAAGACGCAAATAGCCATCCTGCGGCGCCAAACGCGCGAATGAGGTGGCGCGTATGAAGCGACGCGCATTGAGCGTTTCAAGCGATTGCCGCGCCATTCGCGCGAGTTCAAAAATCTGAACTTTGGCGAAAATCCGCGCCACGTTAACCAATCAGGAGCTTGCTCTAGTAGTGACGGAGTGACAAAATCACCGTTGCTGTCTGTGGTTACTCGGAGCTGTATGATACATCTTTGTACTTTTATAGAAACAGGAATAAAAAGGGTCTTGCTTGGAAGAAAGTGAGTGAAGGGGTCGGACAATCTGGTAAGTTTTAAAACACGCTCTTTACTCAATTTGACCTACATGTATACATATTGAGACTACAAGCAAGCTAAAGCTGGCAAATTGAGCTCATTCACCTATTTTACAACTACTTTCCCGCTGACGAGTGGCAGAAGCCCCTCCCATGACGCGAATCGCGTCTGTTGTGAAGTAATGGTGCGTTCACACTGGCACGTAGCGAGCGGGGCGAAGCGAGCGTTTTCAATTCATTCATATGGAAGTTGCGCGTAAACGGTCGCGTGGTGCATTTTGGGATTGGAAGCGGCGCGGAGAAAGCGTTGAGAGCAGCTGAGAGCATCAAAAGGTTGGGCATTCCTCAACTTTATGCAAATCTCGAGCACAAAACGCCGGGCGACAACCAATCGCTGTGAAAAGTAGGCAAGGCAAGATTATGACGCATGTTTCCGAAAGTGGTGGATTACTGAACTGAAATCACATATTATTGAAAAAGTCACGCAAAAGTAAATGTACTTTGCATGTTGTTAGTATACGCTACAGTTTAGTTTGCGAACCGCCGTTAAAAGAAGACAATGGAACGTAAATAGGGTGTGAACATTGTTTTTCAGAGGCGTGCTCTGCCCTAAATTTGACACACCCCAAAGCAGTGGCGTTGTAGCGTTGCCAGCGGCACTGAGCATGGATTTGACGCTGTAGTGTGAACGCACTGTAAATGTCACGCGCAAATGACGCGAATTTCACGCACGAATGAAGCGAGTAAACTTAAATGTTCAAGCGTCCAACTATGCGCGAATAGCGCGATTTATGCTGCGTTCCAGGCAGGTTTTTTAACTGGTAAATCACCACTTCAAACCACAACTCACGACTTTGTAGCGTTCCAGGCAAGTCAAGCCAAACTACCTGGGCACATTTATGAATTATTATTATTTTTATATTAATATTAATTTTATTGCAACGTTATATTGTCCTAAGCTCTATTTTACCACCGTGTACTACTTGCATAAACACCGCACCCATTAGGGCTGACATGGTTGTTTCATGGGCTATGTTACGTCAGAACTCGTAACTGGGACTACATCGATCTAGTACGAGTTCACAAGTGGGAAGTCACGGGTTTGACTGCCGTTCCAGTGCACTTTCACTGGTAGAAGGTTGGAAAAACACGGGTTACGGGTTGCCTGGAACGCGGCATTATTCGTGCAAGTCGCGTCCGGTGTGAACGCACCATTAGTCATGTGACTAATTGTTTAATTGTTTTATTAGATATTTGCTTGCATTACCATTAACTATGCTTAGAATAGGTTATTTGTTTAAAATGTGAGAACATGTTCTCAAAAGATAAAAGGTGCAATCAGTCATTTTATGCTCTTGTTTGTCTTCCTAAACAACCAATATAATCAGTGTAGATTATAGATTTCAATAAGTACAGGAAGCTTTCTTTGTAAATAATGCTTAAAATATTGTGCTTACAGCTACTACATATACAGGTGCATCTCAATAAATTAGAATGTCGTGGAAAAGTTTATTCATTTATTTCAGTAAATCAACTGAAATTGTAAAACTCGAGTATTAAATCATTTAATTACTGCCTTAATTCAGCGTGGCATGGAGGTGATCAGTCTGGCACTGCTGAGGTGGTATGGAAGTCCAGGTTTCTTTGACAGTGGCCTTCAGCCCTATCAAGGCTGTGGTTCTCTCGGGTAGGTTGTGCATCTTTTTCTTCCACACTTTTTCCTTCCACTCAACTTTCTGTTAACATGCTTGGATACAGCACTCTGTGAACAGCCAGCTTCTTTGGCAATGAATGTTTGTGGCTTACCCTCCTTGTGAAGGGTGTCAATGATTGTCTTCTGGACAACTGTCAGATCAGCAGTCTTCCCCATGATTGTGTAGCCTAGTGAACCAAACTGAGAGAACATTTTGAATACTCAGGAAACCTTTGGAGGTGTTTTGAGTTGATTAGCTGATTGGCATACCACCATATTCTAATTTTGTTAAATGTGAGCCAAATCATCACAATTAAAAAAACCAAAGACTTAAACTACTTCAGTCAGTGTGCATTGAATTTAATACACAAGTTTCACAATTTGAGTTGAATTACTGAAATAAACTTTTTCACGACATTATAATTATTGAGATGCACCTGTATAATCTACAATCTCAGAATTTGTTTTCACTAAATGCTGTGTTAAATTTGTCAGTTTATAGTTTCATACAAATAAGTTTCCTGAAAATATGTATATCTATTTATTTGGTTGTGTACCTCTGGCAATGTTGTAGAGGCCGGCAAATGTAACCATAAGAAACACAGTGAAGTATTTTCCTGCATTCAGAAGATGTAGCGTGTGGCCAGTGTCCCAGAAGCACCTCAGGCATTGTGCAAATCTCAGCCATGGTGGAAAACACTGGATCAGACAGGTTATAGCCATACTATACCATCCACAATCTAGATTCACTGTAACAAACAGAAGAAAATCTCAACGAAAACATGACAGGAATTATAATGAGGTTTCTCGGAACATAAAGTTCTACAAACTTTGATAAGTAATTCTGTCCTAAAACTTAATTTTACTTACACACTTTGATCTGTGTCCCATTTTCATTATAATATAATATAATATAATATAATATAATATAATATAAAATAATTATAAAGTAGCAATTAGATGGTTACCTGCAGATAGAGAGCTGTCAGACCACATATCTCTCCAGCTGATCTGATAGGTATAGAAGCACAGCAGATCCCTCAAGCCAAGAAACAGAGGACTCAGACTGTTGAATTGATCAGCTAGCCAGCATTCTGTAAAGCCCACAGGCTGGAAGGGGGCTGCTAAGACTTTACTCTGTAATATGGACATTTCAATGCATAATGAGGATGTTTCATATGATGATGAATTCTCTTGAGAGCATTGCCGATAAAATGTGTACTATTGGTAAAACTTTGTACAGGAAAGATAGCAAGGCTCTGGATGAAAATACATATACCCTGGTTATTAATGCAGACTAGTTTTCAGCATAAACATTAGTGTCTGTCAAGGTCGGCTATAGAGGAGGAGTAAAACAGAACAGTTTGTACCCACAACATTCTGAAATATAATTTATGTGTATAAAAATACTATTTATGTATTTAAAAATATATGCTTCATTTAAGAAATATCACACAAATGTTGACAGGATTCAGCATAGCACTGATAGCCCCCCCACTGCTAGTAATCACAGCCCTATATTCACATTCACAGCATTGAAACTTTTTTGTCTGTTTTTCTCTGCCAACAAAAAGTGTCCAAATGAATCCAATGGAGAATAAATCTTGGTCTTTGCACAAAACACAGTAGCAGAGCTTTGTTCATGAATGAATCTGTTTTTGAACTAATCAATTGAAAAAATGATTCAATGACTTACTCAATAGAGTAGGGCCTGTTCCAATACCCACACTTGCGGTCTGGGCTACTTGAGAGCGTGGGTATGCAAGAGGAAGCAAGTGCTTAAGACTGTCCCAGGTGGAAAAGCTCAGTTTCCTTAATGCACACTAAGTACACACTATATCTCTGTACTTTTTTTATGAAGAAATACATCTCATCATTCATCATGTTCAGGAACTCATGTGCCTGAAATTGCTTGCTGTTGAGGAAAACCTTACAGTGTAAGTAAAATTATTTCGAAATTACTTATAATTTTGTAGTGAAATGTAAAGTGTAGCACATTTTATTGATACATAGATGAGTAAGCTAAATGTATTTTGTAAAATGCTTGCAACTGCTTTTTTATCAAATAATTACCATTGAAGCACCACAATTACATTTTGTGTTGTCTGTTACATAGGGACAAGTAAAAAGAGCTTTGTAAAATGTTTACTTGCAGTTTTTATAACACTATGTATGTAGGTCTGTCCCATTGATAATCACACACTTGAACAATTGAAAATCTTGTAAGTAGACAAGTGGTCAAGTGCACAGAACACAACAGTGGGTATAGAGTGTTTTCACAATGCGTCATCAATTGGCCATATTGGTAACATTGAATGTAACCAGCACCTCTGAACCGAATGTAACTTGCATATTTAGCTAATTATTGCTGCCAAAAATGGTCAATTATTGTCATATTTTTGGCTGTACTAATAGGTCAGACCAGGAAAAACATTTGGAGTACTATAGACTGCCAAACGTTATAACAGATCAAGGAGAAGAGTGCAAAAAACTGTCTAAGGAACAAAAGGCGTTTGTGGTTGACCAAACTGATTCAGGATTTCCAGGGCAAGAATCTTGACAACATTCGTGTTTGTTCTTATCATTTCCGGTCAGGCAGATGAAATGTTGCGTTAATATCTTAATTAATACTTTTTGTACATATTTTTACCACCTATTAACTTTAGTTTGTCAAAATATGATTGTCTATATGATTTAGCTGCTTCTACATATTTTTTCTGTGGTTTAGACAGCATAAATTAGCAGAACAATGTAATTAGTAGTACATTAACTGTGCAATCAATGCTGTTGTTTACATCCGAGTATCTCCAATATGGCCACGCATCCAGGTAACTGACCAAACCGTGACATAAGTGCAAACCCTCTATTAGGACAGGCCCATAGTCACTTGTCTCGTTTCTAAATTAATCAGCAAATCAGTTGAGTGAATAATTCAATGACTCACTGAAAAATACATTTTGGCAACATACAAAAAAAGGTACAAAGCTGACACTGGAGTAGTACAAACACTGAAAGGTACATCTTACCCCTAAATGGCTTATATTAGTACCTTAAAGGTATATATTAGTACTTTAAAAGTATATTAGAACCTAAAGTATACATAGTAGTATATACTTAGGTACTGTCCTGTTTTGTACTGGGTGTTTTGATGTAACCTGCAGAGAAAACTACTGAAAAATTCCACCACTAAAACAAAGACTAACAGTCTGTCTGGGATGTAAAAAAAAAAAGATGAGCGGAGTAAATAAAAACCAAAAAGTCCCTGCATTAATCATATCTTAGTCATGTCTTACCATTGTGATCATAAGCCAGTGACGAGCCCGAGTGTGAAACATGGAGAAGGGGTTTAGTAGCAGAAACAGGAGGAAGCTGTGAAAAAGTAGTGGGTGGAGCTGCTGTGGGACTGACAGCACAGGAGGATGAAGACTAGCCAGTACACTAGTGCACCAGCACACAGTCAGACCCCCGACCATCTGCATTACACAGACAAGCATATGAGGTCTCAACACAGTAACCGCAATATTACTAAACACGCTCAAATATATGATTTCACTTTAACTCACCTCAAATATATGGTAGTATGAGAGGTGATCTCTGGGATCCAGTCCAAAGATGACTGTGTGATTTATTTCTGATATATTAAAGCAGTACAGGTTCAGTCCGATCAGGAACAAAAATTCTATCAGTAGGAAACTTCCCTTGTAAAGCTGCAGCTGAGGCTTCAGGAGTTCCAGGTCTGTTTCATTTAACACTTTCAAGACAGATGGATATTAGAACATAAGCACTAACAAATAGATATGACTTGAGGCATATGACTTGAAAAATACCAGTTTATCATAATTATATTTTTGCCTGCATTGTATAGAGGTTAATAAAAGAGAATTGAGACCCAAACGGATGTCAGGTATTAGATGCCATTGTTATCGTATGTTTACAGTTGTCTAGGGAGAAATAAGGGAAATGAAAGACTTTACTAACCTCTGAAAGCTATAGTGGTGAGCAAAGCCATGATGAGGCCACAAGCAAAGCCAATCCGAAACATTATCCACACTCCGACTTTCTTTGTACAGAAGAAAAAAGACTATAATGTGTAAACTGTAAAAAAAATCTGTGCAAATATTGTAAAAACGTTACAAAAAAATGTATAGGTGAACAGTAAGTTCCAGTATTACATACAGGGAACAATGGTAAAGTCGACGTCCTACGTCATCCGTGTACAACAGTGAGCTCAAGCAAGAGAAAGGTGATTATTATGTTTTAAAAATGAATATTTTTATTACAAAAATGCATCAATTCACCACAGGAGGCCTTTATTCACCCCCTGGAGCTGTGTGAGGCACTTTTCATTCAGGATGGATGCACTTTATTGGACTTGTTTTGGACTGATGAAGAGAAACACTTGCTAATTGCATTATAAAGCCTGAAGGAGCCAAAACAATTTTTAATATAACTCTGATTGGATTCGCCTGAAAGAAGAAAGTCATACACCTATGCCTTGAGGGTGAGTAAATAATGGACTAGTTTTCAGTTTTGGATGAGCTAACACTTTAATCTTTTGTTTAAGCAATATTACGCCTTTTAAAGACTTTTGCTTTTAATGTCTGTCTTTTAGAGTCACTAACAGCTCGTAACAGCACAAATGCTCTTTTGGTGCTAAAAAACGATTGGGATTAACTAAAGTCAAGCAGTGAAAAATTAGCAATGAAAAGGTGTGGACATACAGTGTGTGAAAAAAAAGTGTTGGCCCCCTTAATGATTTTTTATTTTTTTGCATGTTTGTCACACTTTAATGTTTCAGATCATCAAACATATGTAAATATTAATCAAATATAACACAAGTAAACATAACATGAAGTTTTTAAATGAAGGTTTTTTTTATGAAGGGAAAAAAATCCAAACCCACATGGCCCTGTGTGAAACATAACTGTGGTTTATCAAACCTGAGTTCAGTTTCTCTAGCCACACCCAGGCCTGATTACTGCCATACCTGTTCGCAATCAAGAAATCACTTAAATAGGACCGGCCTGACAAAGTGAAGGAGACCAAAAGATCCTCAAAAGCTACACATCATGTTGAGATCCAAAGAAATTCAGGAACAAACGAGAAAGAAAGTAATTGAGATCTATCAGTCTGGAAAAGGTTATAAAGCAATTTCTAAAGCTTTGGGACTCCAGCGAACCACAGTCAGAGCCATTATTCACAAATGGCGAAAACATGGAACAGTGGTGAACCTTCCCAGGAGTGGCCGGCAGACCAAAACTACCCCAAGAGCACAGCGACGACTCATCCAAGAGGTCACAAAAGTTACACTGCCTCAGTTAAGGTCAGTGTTCATGACTCCACCATAAGAAAGTGACTGGGCAAAAATGGCCTGCATGGCAGAGTTCCAAGACGAAAACCGCTGCTGAGCAAAAAGAACATAAAGGCTCATCTCAATTTTGCCAGAAAACATCTTGATGATCCCCAAGACTTTGGGAAATGCTCTGACGAGACAAAAGTTGAACTATTTGGAATTTGTGGGTCCCATTACATCTGGCATAAAAGTAACACAGCATTTTAGAAAAGAACATCATACCAACAGTAAAATATAGTGGTGGTAGTGTGATGGTCTGGGGCTGTTTTGCTGCTTTTGGACCTGGAAGACTTGCTGTGATAAATGGAACCATGAATTCTGCTGTCTACCAAAAAATCCTGAAGGACAATGTCCGGCCATCTGTTCATGACCTCAAGCTGAAGCGAACTTGGGTTCTGCAGCAGGACAATGATCCAAAATACACCAGCGAATCCACCTCTGAATGGCTGAAGAAAAACAAAATGAAGACTTTGTAGTGGCCTAGTCAAAGTCCTGACCTGAATCTTATTGAGATGCTGTGGCATGACCTTAAAAAGGCGGTTCATGCACGAAAACCCTCCAATGTGGCTGAATTAAAATAACTCTGCCAAGATGAGTGGGACAAAATTCCTGCACAGCGCTGTAACAGACTCATTGTAAGTTATCGCAAACGCTTGATAGCAGCTGTTGCAGCTAAGGGTGGCCCAATTAGGTTTAGGGGGCAAACACTTTTTCACACAGGGCCATGTGGGTTTGGATTTTGTTTTCCCTCTATAATAAAAAACTTCATTCAAAAACTGCATGTTGTGTTTACTTGTGTTATCTTTGATTAATATTTAAATTTGTTTGCTGATCTGAAACATTAAATTGTGACAAACATGCAAAAAAATAAAAAATAAGGGGGCCCAAGACTTTTTCACACCACTGTACCTTAATGTATATGCATTTGTAGGAGTTTCCAGTTCAGATGCAACATTTATGGAAGGTGAGTATTTAAATGAATCATGCAAGGTGATTTACTAAGGTTTGTGGTAGTCAGTTTACTGGTATTTGTGCCATTATTTAACACCCAAAAGTTAAGGTAGATTACCCACACCTGAGTATCATCAGTTCTGCTTGTTCCACAAGCCACAATGATTCAGTATATTACTGATTCAGAGCCACTAGTTTCATTTTTCACAGGTGAGGCTTTTTGTTCTTACCGGCGTTTTATCCAGTGGTGGGATTTCAAGTCTTTTTATTGCTCTCAGTTTGTCACCCCCTTCCAGCTGAATCATGAACGTCT